>NW_019262776.1:3642-23489 GCF_002742605.1 Olea europaea var. sylvestris | reverse complement strand
TCATTATCCATATAAAAATGTTTTAAGACTTTTTTTGTATATGTAGATTGATGAATAAATAATTCTTCTACGAAATGTTCAATCTGCAACTCGAAACAACATTTGATTTTTCCCAAATCCTCCATCTCAAATTCATTTTTAAATAATATGCAGTTTTGTTTAGCTCTTCAGGAGTTTCAATTAAATTTAAATCATTAATATAAACTGGCACAATTGTAAATTTAATGTTTTTCTGTATGAAAACACATAGATAGATATCGTTATTTATATAACCCTCATTCGACAAATAATGCTAAGGCGATTATATCACATGCGTCCGAATTGTTTCAATCTATATAATAATCTTTGCAATTTAATTGAGAACATGATTTTCATGCATGTATCATTCGATCATGGCACTTTAAGTCATTCAGGGACTTTCATATGTATGTCACTATCATGTGAACTATAGAAATATACAGTTACTACATTCATAAGGCGCATATCAAATTTTTGTGATGCAGTCAAACTAATTAAGAATCTAAAAATGATGGTGTCCATTATGAGAGAAAAATATTTTCTCATAATCAATTTCAAGTTTTTATGAGAGATCTTGAGTTACGAGTTGAGTTTTGTATCTTATAATTTTATTATTTTTGTTTCTTTTTTGTATAAAAACTCATTTGTATCCTATATTGACTACATTTCTAGGTGTTTGAACTATATGGGTAAACACTTTTTATTTCTCTAAGGAATTCAATTACACATGTATAGCTTCTTTTTTATTTTGGCTAATCATTTCTAATCTGTCAGTCCTTAATAGACTATGGTTCAAGATCATAATTTTGCATAATATCAAGAGTCACATCAAAGGCCAAAATATTGTCTATAACAATATTATTTCGTTACTATATTTTCAATATTTGATTAATCAATCTTTTCTAATGTTACTTTTTCTGAAAATTTTTAGTTGGTTTTTCTCTTATACTTTTCTTTTTTAAGGTACAGAGTTTTTTGAACCAACTATTCGACTACACTTCTGACATATTTGAGATTCATTTGCTCAATAAATTGTCCTTCAGGGATATTAATTTTTTGCTTAAATATATTCTGCTAGAATATATGATTTTATTACTTTTCTTGTGTTAATAAATACAACGAGTAGTTCATTTACAACTCAAATGAATGATTTTTTCAACCTCTTATTTACATTGATTGCTGTGGGGATCAAAGTAAAATAGAGTTATTTTATTCCAAGAAATTTCATCTTTTTTTTTCAGGATGTATTGTTTCCGTCCCAAAGTTGGAAAATTCATTTCCTCAAAATCACAATCTACAAAACGTTCAGCAAATAAATTACCCTTTAAAAGTTCAAGATACCTAATGATGGATGGTGAATCAAAAGCCATGTATATCTCGAGTCTTCATTTGTGACTCATTTTAGTACATTGTGAGAATGAAATAAGTAGTCGAACAACACAACCAAAAACTCATAGTAAGAAATATTAGGTTTATGACCAAATGCTAGTTTTAAAAGTGAATATTGATAATAGTTAGTTGGTCTAATACGTTAAATGACGCGGCATATGATATGTCATGACCCCAAACATAAGTTTTGAGTTTTGTTTTCATAAGTAATGGTCTAACAATAATTTGCATATGTGTAATAAATGACTCCGCTAAACCATTTTGTGTATGGATATGCACAATCGAATATTCAATAACAGTTGGTCTAATACGAACCAATGATGCAGCATGTAATATTACATGACCCCAAACAGAAGCTGGGAGTTTTGTTTTCGTAAATAATGGTCTAGCAATAGTTGTAGACGTTTAATAAACGACTCTGCCAAACCATTTTGTGTATGGAAATGCGCAACTAAATGTTCAATTACAATCCCGATTGACATATAATAATCATCGAATGCCTATGATCTAAATTCACTAGCATTGTCAAGGCGAATAGTTTTAATTGAGTAATCGAAAAATTATGCTCGTAATTTTATAATTTGAGCAAGTAGTCTAGCAAAGGCTACATTCTTAGTGGAAAGTAGGCAAACATGTGACCATCTAGTAAAAGAATCAATTAATACCATAAAATAATGAAATTGTTCATATGATGGGTGTACTGGCCTACATATATCTCTTTGAATTCTTTCCAAGAAAGTTGGAGATTCAATATTAACCTTTATAGTCGAAGGTTTAATGACTAATTTGTCTTGTGAACAAACTATACATGAAAAATCATCAGATAAAAGAATCTTCTGATTTTTTAAAGGATGTCCACGTGATTTTTTTTATTATTCGATGCATAAAAGAGGTTATGCAAATATATTTAATCTTATTTTCTTGCATCGTCTCAATGTGATATCTATTGCACGGGTATATTTAAAACTAAGCAAATTTATTTTGAATTTGTTAGAATAACAGCGTCAATATATAATTTAATATTATATGGTAAAATAACACAAGTTCTTCCGGAGTCTTCAATAATATTCGATGTATCGATATTATATTAACATTATTCTTTGCTAATGTTACGTTCAAAAAATACTTTGTCTTGAAGAATAGTAGTGTAGTTGTACTATCAATCAAACAAGTATCTTGACAATCCATTGAGAATTTATACATATAACAAAATAGATATGTTTTATAAAACTTGAACTTAAATTTAAAAGAGTAAATATAATTCAATATTATAAAATTAACAATATATAATAAAGTTTCAAATTTTTGCGAAAGATAAAAACATATTTCTAAATATATTTCTAAAATAAAGGAAAATACTAGAAACATTGAAAATAAATTAATCTATATCTTCCATCACACTTCCCCAATCAAATAGTCAATATTCTCATTTGGATCAACAAAAAAAATCAGAGACATCCAAATTAGTTATATCAATGGGACCATTATAACCGGTAAATTTTTTCTCCACTTTTCCCTTTCACTTGATTAATTTTTGATAATGATTCTCAAGATGTTTTGTCATACGACATGTACGTGCCTATGTCTTTTTTCATTCCACATCTACTGCAATTTTCTTCATATTTCTTTTTGGATGAGCTACTTTCGTTATCTTTGTACATTTTGAAATTGTTGCCATATTGCTGACAACTTTGTTAATTATTTTGTCCGTGATTTATTTCACATGTATGTTCTTGTCCACGCTCAAATCCATGTCCACTTCTACATTATTGTCTTAATATTGCATTGCTTCAGGCAATAGTACAAAACCAATCGGACATAACCCATGATTTTTCATCAGCCGTTTATTATTTTGTTCAACGACAAACCTATAAAATATGAGTTCTGAGTATTTTTTAAAACCACGCTTACGATATTACTGATGCAGGAGCAGCAACACATTTGAGGTGTGAGGTGGAAAAAGTTTTTTTTAATATATCTTCATCGGTAATTTTTTCTCTACACAAAGTTAATTTTGAACATATTCTGAGCAGTTCAGAATTGTACTCACTAACAATTTTAAAGTCTAGCAAATGAAGGTGCATCCATTCATAGTGGGCTTAGGGAGGACTAATTTTTTTATGATCAAATCTTTCAGTCAATTTTTTCCACAAAACCTGTGAATTTTTTTAGTGGGATATTCAATTTTAATTTATATTTAAGATGATGACGAAAGAAGATGAGTGTTTTTTCATGATTCTGTAGGGATTCTTTGTTTCTTTTATTGTCTATCCAAAACCCTTTGAAATAAGATGAATATCAGCATCAAGTACCCATGATAGATAGTTTTTGGCTGATATGTCAAATGCAACAAACTCAAATTTTGTGATGCTTGCCATTTATTAACTACAGAATAAAGTAAAAAATTACTATTAGGCCATGTTTGATTACTCCATTTTCCATGGAAAACTTTTTCCATTTTCCATCCAATTTGCCTTGTTTGATAGGGAAGCTTTTCTAGGTAACTTGTTTTCCATCTTTCATGCACGTGACCACCTTTTCCATGAAAATGAGTGAGAATTGGTTCTCTTGGCTGCTAGCTTTTTCTTTTTTTTTTATTTTTTTTTTCTTTTTTTTTCTTGGCAATAGTAACAAATCCTAAGAATTATTGTAAAAAAATATTTCCTTTTAATTGACAATTTTTATGTAAAACAAAACCAAATGAACATAAAAAAAACACTTTAATTTAAACATTTTCCACATGAAAAATTATACCAATCAAACACAATAATTTATAATTCCAGAAAAAACAATTTCTCATCAATTCAAATCCTTGGAATTCGTTTTCTTTCCACCCAATTTTCACATTTGCAATCAAAGGGGCCCTTAGTTCCAAAGAATATGATTAAATGTCATATAATAGTTAATCAAGTAGTCAATATCATGACATAAGTTACATTTTTTTAGGGATAAACAATAAATCAAAATAATATGTTCTTTGAAACATGTGTTGCATTGAGAACACTTTGTATTTTGATATTGCTTCTTTAAGAGCAATATGTCAATTTTTTTCTGGAATAGTGAAAATTATAATTCATACTATTCAAGAGCAAGTAACATTCTTCTGAAATACTAATCATAATATTGTGCTATTTTAGAAATAACAACAAATAACAACGAACTATTAGTCAGAGATAGATCTACGATAAATCTTATTGTGAAATATTAAATATAATATTGTGCTACTTCAGGAACAACAATATGATAAATTATTAATTTAAAATTCATGATAGATCATCTAAAATTTTATAATTAAGTTAAAGAAATTAATTATCAAACATGTATTAAGAAAAATTTCAAACATGCAAGTGAATTTGTCATATACAAGAGTTAAAGACGGAATTAATACATGGATTAAAGGCATAAATTTAAGGCTGTATAGGCAATAAAATAAATAAATAAATAAAAATATATGCTTTATCGGAGTGACTGCAGCGGCAGATAATTAGAAAATTAGCATTGATTTTGAGAGAGGATGTGGGGGCAGAATTGTGTGAAAAATTTTACAGACATTTAGAATATTAAAATTAATATTAATTGCATCAACCTGAAATTCATACATCAAAAGCAGAGAAAACATGAATTCATACACAAATATGCATTAATAAAGAAAAATAATCATTAGCAGCGGGAGTAATCATTGTGCATAATAATTCTATTGACTTGTGGCAGTGGAATTATTTATTATTATTATTATTATTATTATTATTATTATTATTATTATTATTATTATTATTATTATTATCATTTTTATTTTTATTTTTTTGCTAAATTGAGTATAGATATGCATACAAATGCCTACGCTCCTGGAAAAAAAAAATTAATTATGCATGTATGCGGCAATTAAAATATTGTGTTTGATTTGAAATTGAATATAAACTACCTTCAAACTAATTTGATATAATTTTTAGAGATTGTACTGATAACGTATTATAAAACGAGAGAAAAAGGGAAAAGAAAATGAATGCATTAAAACTCAAGTGTGTATTTTATCGAGGATCAAATATCGTATTTACAAGGTCTAAAATAAGAGTTACAATTAAAATGAAAAAGACTCATAAGAATAATCATCAATAATTATCTCATTATTTTATAACATGATTGAAAATAAATTTTGAAATAAATGTAGCTCAAACAAGGGCTAAAACAACAGTTGTAAACAATAAATATTTGCATGGTGAGACTGTGAGTGTACATATGGCAAATACAGCAAATGCACAACTACTCTTTCAAATTTACACAATCGAATACTTTACAATTTATATATAAATTCCTCTGCAAAGCTCACATACAATTACTTTAGTGATATATCTTCTGCATGGAGTTGCCCTCTTCGCCAAGAACAAGTTGTTGTCTCTGGCAATCTTCCAAGAAGAAGGAATCGTCGAAGAGTTATGGAATTTATGGGATAAATTCTTATTATAGTGATTATGGGCTGGATGATAAAGTTTTCAGTCCTGAAAATGGGGCTTTTCCCCTAAAACAGCAGAAAATGATGGTGCAGGAAGCCATGAAAAAGCATGAAAAAGCTGCTAAGGAAGCCAAGAAGGGTTTGAAATTTGGTGTGAAGTAACCAGGGCCGTGCAGTGATCAAGAAGAAACATTGGTTGAGAAATACTATAGCCATAGGTGTTATTATTATTATTATTATTATTTTTTTTTTTTTAGATTTTTTCTTTTCTATTTTTGGGTTATTTTTTATGTTGGATTATCCGTCGTTATATTAATTGAATTCTTTAAATCCAAAGAATTATTTTTTGTGATAAATATTCGTTAAGCGTTATTAAGAATGAATTTTAAGACATGAACTTGACGGTTTTCTCTATTATTGATATAATTTAGATGATTAAATTCTGTTTTTGCGGTAATAATTTTATCATTTGAATTTGTGTTTTTGTTCAATTCCTTCTTTAATCTAGTTGCTTTACATCTGATAAATATAAAAGAATGACGATTTTTTTTTTTTTTAAAGCTTAATTTATTGTTGTTCAATTTTGTCTGGGGTCTAAGAGAGAGTGAATTGTGACTGAACTTCGTTTTTATAAATGTAATGTCATTCATCATCATTGATGTTAAACACCATTCTAGATGACAATTATATGACATTAAATGATTGTTTCATTTAAATCCAAAGTCAAATAATTCATTTAATTGAATCTATAAAGTATAGCTACCTACATTGGTACTTTAACACCACGGATGCTAGATAGCATTATTCTTTTAATAATCCTCTTGATTTAAACCAAGAGACTGTGTTGAATTTTAAGACTCTTAAGCTGTGGAGTTTAAATATTATCGCTACCTGAAGTCTTTATATGGATTGTTTACAAATTTCACTTATAATTTCGACCTTAATTTTTATAAATAAGGAATTTATATTGAGACAACCTTTATAAATCTAGTGTACCCTTAGTGTATTTATTTCCTATTTTTACCAGAAATGTCTCTACTTGTTTTGAATTGTAAGTAAAGATACCTGATGATGCTGATAGGAAAAGCCAATAAATTCCATTAGACCAGAAAAATTGAATGAGGAGATATCAATGCTTGAATGATCGCGTATATTCACATAGACTTTTAGTAAGTTTTTGGTGCCTTGCCTCAATTCATGTCACCAATTCAGTACTTACGATGACAGCCTCATTTGAGACCCTTTAGCTCTCAATCATGTTTCGTGTACACCAAGTTTGACAGTTCGCCGCATGGTAAATTGTCATTCGCCAATTAGAGGGAAAAAAAAAAAATTGTTTCCTGACCGGCACCCACAATATTTTGAAAACAAAGGGAATATCAACAATGATGTAAATGAAGTGATGTATAAATGACAAAAATCCCTTAAACTCTCCACCTTGTATTAGGAACTCGAAAAGACTATACGTACTTCATTTTAACGTTTTCACTCAACTCTAATACAGTAATAAACTCAAGAATATTAATACTTACATTTTTTATATTTAAAGATGACATTAACTGTCACATAAATTGGTGTTAAATAGCATTACTTTTAAAAAGAATTTTTTGCAATTTCTCAATTCTGAGGTTAAGATTAGTAGATGAAGATTTTGGGGTTGATTTATTGTAACATTAACACTTCAGGTTAACAGTAGGTAAATGATTTTCAAAATTATGATTAAAGAAAAAGGTGAAGAGATATTGAAATGATATATTTTCTGTGTAATTTTTAAGTTTTAACCCTTTATAATAAAAAGATTATTAGGAATGCAAATCCAGTAAAATTCAGTTAATCAATTTGCAAAGATTACAGCATCATCTCTTATATAATAATTTCTAAATAGAATTATTTACATAGTAAATCTAGTGTCAAGTGTCAACTATATGAAGTATGAACCATTCCATCACACTGCTAAATATACTGAAAAATCATAATCTGAAGTCGAGCATTGCTAGTCCATTAGAGTTCGTTTCATGGGACTTGACAAATTTGGAGTTCTTGTCAACTTATCGCAATCTTCCTTCGCAAAAGCTTACAACCACGGTAAAAAACATAGACGCGTTTAATCGTAACATAAAAAAATAAGTCACAAAAAGTATCGCTGTTATTTTTTACTGCAACTAAAATAAGAAAAACAACAAAATCTACAAACATTTATTTTACTCTAGATTAATTAGTCTATAAAATCACATCAACAAAATGTATAATTATTAATCCAATATTGTTGACAATCTGTTTCTTTCAAATCTGTCATAGGCAAGCCTAGTTCTCAAGAATAGTATCAAACTTGAGGCAATTCCCAGAATAGAAATACTACCCCACCATATAAAAGTCGAGAAATAGCATTTCCTTCCCATGCAAACCATTGAGTCAGTCATGAGTCCTGGCCTAGACTCAGCATTAGAATCATAAAAAGTAGCAGCAAGAAAGCCATAGACAAGTGAACCAATAGGGATGTTTGTGATTAGAATGTTGTGGTTGACACCTACACTGTTTGGTCCAAAGAGTTCAGAAGTTATTGAAACAGCGGCAGCAAATATGAATCCTGAGCTTAATCCGATAAGAGCTGTGCCTGCTTGAAGTGCCATCTCCGTGCCTGTTGCAGCGAGCAAGAAGAAGGCGATCGGTGTGGGCAAAAGCGCAATGACCAGCCACCCAGTTCTTGCAAAGTAGAACTTCCTGCAGACATGGACATATTTCATGGCATTAATACTCCTTTATGCATTTGAACTTAAGTCCTATTTGTTGAACCACCACATCTATAAGGTTAAGCTGTTAGGGAGACACTCTTTTTATTTCAACTTAGTTTTCAACACGCCTCTTACTTGATGTGATGTGCATACAGGTCAGATTCATTTTTTTTATTAAAGGCCTAAAACTTGGAAACTTTTCTAAATGGTTGGCAGTTAACACTTAAATTCAAGACCTCTTTGTGCTAGCGGCTCCACACTATCAAGTGTGAATTGCATGAGCAAATTTTCGACAATCTATTTTTCTGACCCAGTTTCATTCTTTCTGTACAGGAACTTGAAAGCATTATGGCAGTCAAAAGGAAATGAAGGAGCTGAATCTCAGGCTGTGTTTGGTCCTTTGGTAAAATTGGTAATTACTAATTGGAAATAGAACATTCCTATGGTAATGAACATATTCATTACTAGTTCCAACTCGCAAACCCAGCTCTATGCAGCCAAACATGAAGTCAGTTTTGTTTACTTACCTTCGTATGAAGTCTGGAGTTGCTGAAAGCAAACGGCCAAAGAAGGAGAAGGATGAATACATTGTGATGAGCCTGGAAGTCGTTGAACTTTGTCCAAGTGATTGTGCTATCTGCCCAAGATTATTACTGTACACAAGTCCAATTGTGCCTCCACAAAAATATGCTAGATAATATAACCAAAAATCTATCCTAGAAATAAGCATTTTCGCCTTATGCTCTTCACCAAGCATAAACAGTTGATCTTGGCCTATTACGGTATAACAAGAACACCCTTCACCACCTCCAGTGTTTTGTCTAGACATTTCACGAACAGAATTCTCATTATTAGCAGTATAGATTAGTCCATTGGCAACACTATTCTCCCGACTAAGTAGCTCTTTATGTAGTTCAAGATCATCGGCATCAACAAGCATAAAACCCGACCCCTCAAACTGGAATCTCCTGTAAATTGTGTGCTTGAACCAATCTCTAGCATAGATAATGCCTGGGATAGCTAACGGGAGAATAAGGAGAAAAATGGCACCCACAAATAGAAAACGAGCAATTGATGCGTTTGATGAGTGGAGAAAGAGGAGATAGAGGCCTGTGATGATGGCCAGTAAGTTCAACTTGAGGAATGTTAATTGCTCATGTTTGACAGCATCGGGGGAGAGAGGATCAGCAGGTGGTTGGCAAAGAATGGGAATTACTGCTGCAATGGATGTGAAAAGGGGAATGATTGCATTGAGAAGAAGATACAATTTAGTAGATGAAGGGTTTAGTGATTTTGCAGCAAGGTTGTATAACGCTGCACTTACTCCATTAAAGCTCACTGTAAGAGCAAGAGCAAGCGGTCGAGTACAAGGGAAATTCTTTATGCAGAGTACAAAACATACTGTATTGAACCAACAGATGCTACATCCAGCTAATAAGCACAATAAAAACACCTGCAACAGGAAAGTTTCCAACATTAAGTTGCAGATGGAATACAGTGAAACTCCATAGCACTAGCTAATTAAACACAGTTTATACGCATATGCTAACTTTAAAGATAATTAATAGAAAAAATAGTTTAAGAATTACTCTTAATCAAAATCGTTGTCGTAGTTCGATTATTCAACTTTAGAATTGATTTTTTATTTATTTATTTATATTCTCAGTACATAATTTGAAGTTGTTTTTAGGATCCCTATAGAGGAGGGACATAAAATATTTATGTTTAGTCCGTAGGTTGTAATACTGCTATTTTGGCAAAATACTGGAATAGATAACAATTATGTGAGAAAATAAATTTAATCAACAATATTAGATATACTAATTCTTTATATGTTTTCATTGAGCAAGAAATAAACTGAGACTAGTTACAGGTACAGTTCTGATTTTTTCAGAATAGAATTAAGCTTAAATTTGAGAAAGCAAATTATAAACATCTTTATGTTCTTAGCTGATGCAACCATTGAAGCAAACATTATTAAGTCGTATAGTTTCAAAAATCCAGAAACATATATGCATATGCGTTGAAATAATGTGTTTGGGAAAAAAAAAATTCTATAGACATGTTTAGAAAGGAAAAAAGACACACAGAGGGAATAGCCCGGATAATGTATCCTCTCTAACCAATACAAATAAATAAATAAACACCATAACTACTATTTATTTTGTCTATATTGAGCCATTGTTCTTTGTTTAAGAAATTTTAGTTTGCTATAGAAACAGCATAAAACCCTCAACATTGCTTTTGCTTGGGAGCCATTGATATCAAAACCAATGCAAATATGTGAATGATATATCAGTATATCTTTAAAAGGAAAGGGTGGAAGGAAACAGTGGAATAACCAAAACATAAATCGCTTTGGGGCCAAGAATTTCTCTGCCATTACAGGAAACTCTAGATATTATCTGACCAAATATTTCTTAAAAACCTCTCATCTTTGGATTATCTTTTCAAGCTTATAAATTGGTCAAACATCATTTTTATCCATAAATTCAGTAGGATCCCAGCTTTTAAACATATTTTATCCAAACATTCGTTCGAAACAACTACTTATTATCTCTTAATAAAGCTAAATCTATTATTTAACGTCATGTTATATGATGATTATGTCGGATGAAGATAGATAGTATCACTTATAATCTTTAAAAAATAATAATAATAATAAAATAAAATAAAAATCCCACTTTACCAAACAGGCAAACACACATTGGTGCATAGATTCGGTCATAATATATTGTTTTAATCACCTTCCTTCATATCCATTAATTTAAGTGACTAGATTGTCAATTACATCATCAACTACACCGTTACATCAGTTTTCCAGTCGAGTCAAAGGACAGTGACTCAAGTACAGTAATCAACATAGAACAAAATGAAATTTGAAGTCCTAGTAAAATCTCAAAACAAGAAGAGTGAAACCGTGTTCTTAAATCTGAAAATAAGAGTTAGAAACAACTGACCACGAAATATGGCAAGGCAACGATATTCCTAATGACAAGCCACTGTACACCATACCCAATCAGTCCCATTGCCGCAGCCAATAGCATAACCATCCACAGCGGAAGGTATATCAACGCCAGCCCCGACGACCACCCCAAAGCCTTTCCGAGATCTGACGCCGTCGCCAAATAGTTCAACTGCACTTGTGATATCCCTAATACCGACTTCAACTCCGACGAATACGCCGAGAAGTCGAAATTCGTACCTGTAAATGCCTGAATCCATATAGTAGCCACTAAAATCATCCACTTTCTAGAATGACCCGCCATAATCCTCCGCGCGGCGATTTGGTTCTTATTTGGGGAGGATTTTGCGTCCAACTGAATCCCTACGTGTCTTCATTTATACACGCACAAGTCATTATCACGCCATAATCATGCGATAAAGTGACCCGTATCCTGACAATATGTCCTTTTTGGCCCGCCCGTGTAATGTTTGCACCAATTTTGGTTGCCACTTGCCAAAAATTGCACCAATTTTGTTTGTTTGTTTGTTCGAATTTTCCAACAATCCACAATTTTGCACCATAAGGGCAACTTAATCTTGATGTAAAATAAATTTAAATTGCAATATAGATTTTCAAAGTGATAGAAAATTATTCCAATAAAAATATGTAAAAGAAATGTAAATTATATTTTTCAACGAAAAAAAAAAAAAAATATATATATATATATATATATATATATATATATTTAATTGCATCTTTATTTATATCCACAAGAAATAAAAATGGTATTTAGATCTTTTCGTTGGAGCAAAATTTAAATTTAGATCCATCAGGTGAAAGCTCAAGAATGGTAAACGAAGAGGGAGTGAATTGATTTTTAAAAACTTTTTCGAAAATTAATCCAAGATAAAGCAAGTTGAGAATCAATAAATCAATCAAACAAAAATGTACAAGTACGAAAGGAATAAGTAAGAAGGGAAGGGAAGGGAGTATGCAAACGATGTAATTGTGGAGTTTCGATCCCAATCAATGATTTACGCCCTCTATTATCAAACTCTCTGTTACGTGCAAGGCTTTTTCACCATATTTGATTAACTTACGATGTAATTCAAATCTTTACAATGCTTCCGTTGACCTATAAACAAAGAGTATCGATTTTTATACAATATTTAGCTTTTCAAAGTCTCAATATGACCCCCACAAATATAAAGAGAAATAATTTTACAATTTGAAACTTCTATCTTAAGAAATGATATAATCAAAATCAAGTACAAAAAGAGAAATAGATTAATAATTGAATAAAATAGCAATGAATAAAGCTCAAGTATTTATGTGAGAAACATTTGATGAAAAGAATGATTTTCAAAGTTTAATTAAATCAAAAAAAAAAATTTCAAAGTGAATGAATTGATAAAAATAAATAAAATGTATAAAATAATTTAGCTCAAGAATATTTTACTTAAATACTCTCTAAAAGTGTTATAATGAAGCAAAGTGAAATGATATTTATAACAATTGTTGTTGATTTTATCCCGCAAATGTACGGATCGTAACAAGTAGTAAAGTTGACATTTTGAGTCCGAATTATTGTTCCTACGAGAATTATACTTTAATACTTAATTTATTATTCCTAACTTCTATTTGATAAAAAAAACGATGATTAATTGTGATTTTAAATCTAACTACTTAAAATGCGAATGCAACAAGAGTAATTGAGAATTCAAATAATGAATGGATATTAGGGCGGAACAAATTCACCTATTGTTCACCTTTACTTCTAATATAGAGATTCATAAAACTAAAGTCATGTTCGGTTGAATTCTTATATAGTATTTAATTTACCCCTCTTGAGTTCTCATTAAGTCTATTTAAATAATTCAATTCCATATATCTGTGCGAATCAACATTATTTAAACGAAATAACAGTTCTAAGAATTCCTATAGGGCCGCAGCAATTAATATAGGTATCTCTACACATTACATAAATTTATCGAATTTTAATATGTGGTCTAAACAAGAATTCACATCACTATGTAATTATTATTCACGTAATCATTCAATAATTGGACAAAAAATTTAAAGCATTAAGAACATAATTAAAATCCACACATAAAATATAAAAGAACAAAAAATCTCAAATGATAGAAATAAAAGTCTCAAATAGATTATATTATTCGCCCTAAAATTAAATTTAGCTACCCATGTTAATGAAAGAAAAATAAGAAATTGTCATGAATTTTATCACCCGGTTAATTGACAAAACGTGAATAATTTGTAAAAGTAAATCTGCCGCGTGTCACCATCTTTTGCCGTGTATGCGTATATAAATTCTGCCTCCTTTTTGTATGTAATTGAGTAGCAACCGTCCTTCACTGTGCCTCAATTTCTATATGTATAGATAATAAAGACAGCCATTAAAATTAATTCTCCCAATAGTCTCCTGCGTATGTATCTCTTTGTATCCCTTTTAAAGGCAGCGGAAAAAATTCTCCCCCTTTCTCGGTTTTTCTCCAATCTCAGCCTCAAAAGTGTGTATAAAATATAGTATTTTCTCTCCCTCAATTTCCGTACGTGTCTATATAATAATGGCAGCCTCAAGTGTGTAGAAAATATATAAAATTGGTTGCCCTCTTTTTCTCATCCCTCTGTAGATGTTTGTACGTGTACATAAAAATAAAACCTAGTAGCCACCAAATTTGATTTCAAAAAGGACTCTAAGCTCTCCCTAATTCCTCTTGCGTGTACTTCTCTATAATCACCCTAAAGCCACATTATTTGATTCCAAACTCAAAGCCATTAATACAATATTACCCTTCAAGTCCTCAATCTTTCAATATAATAAATTTCAGTCTTTAAACCCTTTTATTCTTGCAACCCATGTATTTTTTGGTTCGATTAAAGTCCTTCACTTTCCAAAGTATAAAATTTGATCTCTGAACTTTGATTCCAATAGCCGATTTAGCCCTCGTACTTTGGATTTTGTCATTTTTCGCCCCTTTTTTGCTTCATTCCTTCAATTTCTTTTCCTTCATAAAATTTCACCTATTAAACATAAAATAAAAAAAAATTTAGGATATAATTTGTCAAAAGAACCATCAAATATCACTCTTTAAGATACCAAATAAGTGTATAAAATACATGTATCAACAATCAATACATCAAAAATTCTGACTAACCAAACAACTCATCCGGCACCTGCATCCTGAGTCGGATAACCAAACTAGCCCTTGTGCGATAGAATTTAGAAGGATTAAAAAAATGACCGTTGTATGAATCGAACGTTTGCAAGGCTCAACCGAACGTCCACTTAGGCAGAAACTTTCTCAATTTTGTCTTTTCTAATTGTTTTAAAAACGTAGGCTTTTGAAGGATGTATTCACTTAAGGTCAGTGACATTGTAAAAAGTTCAAAAATCAAGCTGAAATTCTTACCATTTGACAAATAATTTTTATTCAAGCATTTTTATGAAGTAATTTTTCTAGTGCGTAAAAATTCATTCTTTTAGCTTTTGATGATTCATTGCTAATAATTAAAGTATTTTACCTTTACATATGAATTCTAAAATATTTAAATATAATATATTCGATGTTTGATGGTTGAAGTTCTTTTTCTTCAAGTGATTTGACAAAAATGCTCGGTTTCCATATCGATCATTGTTGATTGTCCAATTGAGTCTTTTGGTAATAATAGCTTTGTCTCAAACTAATCAACTTTGCAACAATAGCTATGAAGACTTAAATTCAATTGTCAAAGATAATGACAATTTGTTTGTTATAATCAAAACATGAAGTCGACATCAAAAAGTAAATAAGGATGCAAAAGTAATTTTTGAGAAACTAATTTACACCCAGATTTTAAAAATTTTCTCCAACATTTTTTGTTATGGGTAATTTTATTAACACAACATTTTTTATTTTTTACATTACATTTTAATCGCACTCAAAGTTATTAATTTTTGTTTATTATAGCACTATGTCTCTAAAGATTTTTTATGTCATTATTATCTTCAAACTTTTCACTGGTTAACACATTTTATATTTAATAACAGTTTTATGTTCAAAACTCCATTGAAAGTGTGATGAGTATATTTCACTCATACTTTAGATATTATCTAAACTTGATATTTAGCTAATTCCTATGAGTTTTAGAGCATTTTAATGTGTACTTTAATGTTGTGATTTAGGGTGATGAAACTGAAGGAAATAAACAAAAGTTAGAAAATTTTGAGAAATGGGCCAAATTGTAAGAGATTCAAAGTTCGGGAACTAAAATATAAATAATTTAGAGTTTTGTCGAACTTCGCAATGATCCAAGAGTGCTAGAAGTCAATCGGATTAAAAAAGATGTCAAAGTGATCAAATTTAGCCAAACTATGATCACAAATCAATTTCCAACCAAAAAGTTATGCTCTAGAGTTTTAATCTCTTATTGAGACCCACATTTGACATAGCAAACGATTGAATTAGAGAATAATGTCTGAAGTAAAGTTGTAGCCCTTTGAGTTAGTTTTTCAATGCATTTTGAATCGTCTCAATCGGACATTGGAGAAAAAAGTTATGATAAAAATATTGAAAGATGCACAGTGTAGTCTTCCCACCCGAAGATGGGCGTCGAGGCGCCGCCTTGCGGGAAATTGTTTTTTAATGTTTTTGGACTCTGTTATTGGTCCAATACAACCCTAATCTGTCCAAGATCCCATAACACTATAAATACAACATCAAAAACCTATTTTCACATAGAATTCAAGGAGGCAAGATTGAAGAATTCAACTAGGTAAGGGGGCAAGATTCAAGAAATCAAAGGGAGGCAAAAACAATATCATAGAAGAAGATTGAATATCTACCCAAAAACTAATTTTTTCTATTCTTTTTTTTTATGTTGTTTATTTTGAATTGTATAGATTTCATGTTTCCTTTCATGAACTAAATAACTCTTCTAGGGTTTGATTAGCCAAAACTTGAGGATATGATTTGATTTTGTTTTAGTTATTTCTATGAAAATTTCCTTTCCGGTTATTTGTGTTATAAGATAAAGTATAGGATCTATGAAACTCACTCCATAAAAAATTAGGACTTTGATAAATTCTGGATTTTAATTCAAAATAGAGATGTTAGAGTTGAAATCTAGAATTAATTTCTAGTCGGCTCTAGAGAGAGGCGATAGAAATATATTTGAGTTCTTGCTTATAAATATTGAAAATTTGATTAGAAATAATTATATAATTGAGAATAATATTTGATATAGTTAGGTGAAATCACAACCCTAGACTTTCTCATCTTAATTATTTTTCTAACTTGAAATTGATTGTTGAGTTTGTCATTACATTCATTGTATTAAGTTAGTTTAACCCATTGATTCCAAATTTTATTCATCTAGATAAAGCAGAAGCTACATAATTATAGTAATTTGTAGAAATTGAATTAAAATCTATGTTGGTTCGACGCTCTAACTCCTTTACTATATTACAAAACTTGACATCGTACATTTGCGGTATAAATCATGTTATAGAAAACGGGTGACAAAATGGCTTAAAATAAATTTTTTCATTGCATTTTTAAAAAATAAATAAACAGAAGTACAAAAAAATTATATCATTTCACGCATAAAAAAAAATATTTATATAAATTATCATTAAGGACAAGATGTACTATTTAACGAAAAGTTAAAGATAAGAATTCGATAAAAAAAAGTAGAAAGATCTATTACCAATATATTACCTTTTGTTAGAATTGAATCGTTTGAATTATAGTTCATATTTAAAAGGGAAATAATTGCTACAATTAGCAAATTTTGAGGAGTTTACTACAATTAAAATGTGGTATAATAAATAAAAATTGTGATAGCAATATAACCACCTTTTGTTATTTATTAAATTTTGAAATTTGATGATATTAATTTTTTTTTTCAAAATAAAAATACTTATACACCGTCTTGAAATAATATTTGACAATGTTACATATTGTTAATTCGAAATGAAAAAGATAATTAACTTATAATACTGTCTACTACAGTGTGAAATGTTAGAAATTTAAAGCAATGAAGAGAAGAAAATTGGTAATACCAAAGAGGAAAAAAATATAGATATAATTAGAAGCTTGAACACGAAAATGATAACACTGTCCTCAAACGTTATTTGCCCCCTTTCCAATGCTTTTGAGGAGTTCTGGCAAATAGTTTGTAGGATTAAACAAACCTTTGTGTGAAGAACACCAAAAGCAAAGTGTATCTTTCACAAAGAACAAGTGAAAATAGATATAGAATTGATTATGTGATAATTTGGGAGATTAATTTTGTGGTGAATTTCTTAATTTTCTCAAGAGTGTTTTTCATTGCAATTGGAACACCTATTTATAGGCTTTGAAGGATTCCCAAGAAATGGTGCAAAATTATGTTGAAAAGACACCAAATAAAAAAAAAAAAGGGTAAAAAACGAATTTCCAACGATCACTTTGTATAACCATGCGACCGCATGAGCTATAACCATGCGGTCGCATGGTTATAGTGCAAGTGGCCCTCCCATTTTCGGGAGGGCCTCATGCGGCCGCATGGTCAAGTCTAAAATAATTTTTTTTTTAATTATTATTTTGAACAACTAAAATTCTAACATGAAACTCTATAAAATACTTTATTCTCTTGATGTTTTTCGATATCCAATTTTTTTGAAGTAAATAAATTAATAAATTATGCACCAAAAAATAAGTATAATGAAAGAATACGACAAAAAAAATGAATATATAGGTGTTTGTGTCCTAGCACTACGATATAATTCATACGGGAGTAGTTAGGAAGTCGTATAAAAAAGAAGTAAGGGAATCCTCGTACTCTTGTGTGTATATATAAAACTATTAATTGATTTATATAATGGCCCACATCTATTAGTCCTCTATTTATTGAATAACTATTAAATTTTTTTTTGGGTATTATTCCGAAACTATTAATTAATTGGATGAATTTTTTATAGATATATTGGTATGATGTGTGGCTTATTTTCATTTTGACTTGTAAGTAGCAATGTATTTTAGTGATGGAAATTGAACGTATTGAGAAAGTATTTCTATACGTGTATTTAATAGCTTCAATATATTTATTCATAGGTTGGGCACTAATATTTATTGAAAATGTTCTTTAGTTGAAAATGTGATATGTTTAAATAATAATAGTTATAATGTGAAAGGAGCTTTTAAAGTTATCAAATAAAGCTTACTATAGTGGGTAACTGGTTGTCGTGTGCGAAACAGAGCTTTTAAAGTTGTCAAATAAAGCTTTCTATGGGGGGTAACTAGTTGTCGCGTGTGCATCCAATTTGTACAAAACAACACACGCCCAAAAATAACTTCAACCAAATATCAAAAAGAAAAAAGGCAAAAAGAAATTGTGATGACTGAAACACATTTCCTTTACAAATAATAAATATATTCTAAATATCGCGAACAAAAAAAATTACTTAGCATAGTTATAAAGTCAACCTATTTTATTTACATTTTATCGATCTCATCTTAGAGAAATGACCCTCTACAAATTGCTAATTGGATAAAATTGCGACTATCAACAATGGAAATTTTCATTATATGTTACAATCATATAAAATCCTAAGCTTTAGGGTAACCACTAATTTCTTCTTTCTTACAACATTCAAAGAGAATAAAAACAATAAGTAAGATGAAATCTTGCCAAAATTTCTTCTCGAAGCCGTTTTCTTGAATAAAGAACAAAGGCTTGGACAACCTATGAGGCAACTTTGATCACCTAAAATTTCTTTTCCTTCAAGAAAAAATTTGAGTCAATTTTCTCTACAATTTGTACAAGACACTATATTGTAGAACTTTTATAGCAATGACAAAAAAGGTGAACACTCTTTACCTCATAAAATTAAATACAGTATGTATTAAATCAGCATCCCTTATATAATAAAAGATTGAGCTACGTGTACAATCCAGCTCGAACTATACATGTACAGTCCTCTCATATGTGGGCTACTGCTCGGATGTATAAGCATCAATTTCCTATAATAAAATGTTTGTTCTTAATATGTGTTTTAAAAAATCACGTCGAATAATGAGTGACCATATTGTCAACGATCTTACCGTCAAACAATGTGATTTGTGCTGCAGAAGGGGTGTGACAACCAGTGCTATATATGTATACGTTCACATGCATATTCATTCGTATGGATATAAGGAGATTCAAAACCTTAACGCCGCCATCACCAACGCGGTATTGTTACAACTTATCAAAAGACCATTTACTATCTTTTCCTCCATTGCCCCGCAATACTCGGAGCGCGAAAACAAAAAGTCTTCGAAATTAAAGG
>NW_019262776.1:0-1947 GCF_002742605.1 Olea europaea var. sylvestris | reverse complement strand
TATCAAAAGACCATTTACTATCTTTTCCTCCATTGCCCCGCAATACTCGGAGCGCGAAAACAAAAAGTCTTCGAAATTAAAGGTGGAAGAAGAGGGCGCCCCAGTAAAACTCGGGGGAGTGCCAACACAAGCAGCATTTGATCAGATATTGCTCAACAAGAAGTGGGTATCCTCCAATCTCTCAAGCCTACGTCTAAATACATCTAAATGGAAACATTTACTAACCCAATTAACTCCTCATCACTTTGATACCATTTTCTTGGAAATTTATCATTTGATTGACCCTACTATTGCATTGAAATTCTTTTACTTCGCTAGGGCTTTCGCTGGCTTTAAATTCAAACTCAGATCTTACTGCCTTTTGATTCACCTGTTAGTGAGTAAGAATCTTGATTCTGCAGCGCGGTTTCTTTTAATAAGATTGATTGACAAAAGGGTCCCTATGATTTTAAACGATAATATTGATGGGAGTATGCATAAAGAGATTACAGTTTTATTAGCAAATTTGTATTCAGGATTGGATAAATTCAATGCCAATATTAGGACATTTGATATTTTGGTTCATGATTTTGCCAGTCAATTCAAGAGTTTGGGTTTTGATGTTGCAGTGGTTGTGTTTCGTCTTTTAGCAAGCAAAGGGTTGTTTCCATCCTTTAAGACTTCTAATTTTTTGCTTAGCTCGCTCATCAAGGCGGATGAGCTCGAGAAGTGCTGTGAGGTCTTTAATATTATTTCTTCGGCCATTTTGCCAGATGTCTACTTGTTTAGTACCACGATAAATGCGTTATGCAAAGGAGGGAAGGTCAATGATGCAGTTATGTTGTTTAAGAAAATGGAGGATGTGGGTATAGCTCCAAATGTTGTTACTTATAATAATCTTCTGCATGGGTTGTGCAAGAAAGGGAATTTGGAGGAGGCTTTTCAGCTCAAGGAGAAAATGCTAAATAATGGTGTAACCCAAGCCTTGTAACATATGGTGTACTTATCAATGGTCTGATGAAACTTAATAAATATGATGAAGCCAATTTTATCCTAAAAGAAATGTTGGTCAAAGGGCATGTTCCAAATGAAGTTATTTTTAACACATTGATTGATGGGTATTGCAGGATTGGAAATGTCACAACAGCGTTGAAGTTAAAGGATGATATGTTATCCCAGAGCATTAGTCCTAATTCAGTTACTTTTAATACATTTCTTAATGGTCTCTGCATAGATAATCAAATTGATCTAGCAGAACAGTTCTTAGTTGAAATGGTATCGAAAGGCTTATGTATAAACCCTAGTATATTTGGTTCTGTTATTCATGGTTTGTGTAAGAATTCAAGATTAGAGTCTGCATTGCATTTCACTAGATTAATGGTATCTAGGAATTTGAGGCCAAATGATAGGTTGCTAACAACATTATTCCATGGGCTTTGCAAGAATAGTAAGCATTCAGAAGCTTTGAAGCTATGGGATATGCTACTAGATTTTGGGATTGCAGCCAATACAGTGACCTCAAATGCACTTATATGTGGACTCTGTAAGGTGGGCAACATACAAGAAGCTAAAATGCTGCTCAAAATATGTTGAACAGGGGTGCCGAATTGGATGTGGTTACATATAATGCACTCATTTATGGATGCTGCAAAGAGGATAAATTGGAGAGTAGATTAAATCTCAAGGAAACTATGGTTAAGAAAGGAATTTTTGCTGATATTGTTACGTACACTTTGCTGATGCATGGGCTGTGTAGTAAATGTAAACTGGATGAAGCTGTTGCACTTTGGCACGAATGCCAAAGAAATGGTCTTATTCCCAACATTAACTCGTATGGAGTCATGATAGATGGTTTCTGCAATGTTAAGAAATTTGTGGAGGCTACAAGTTTCTTCAACATGTTGCTTAGACAATATTGAACCAAATTATGTTGTATATAATATACTTATTAAGGCGTACTCTAGGAAT
>NW_019262775.1:20327-22086 GCF_002742605.1 Olea europaea var. sylvestris | reverse complement strand
ATTTTTGACAAACAAAAAATGGATAGTTTTTCTAAAATCATAAAGGAGCCAAAAGCTACAAAAATAGAGTTGATTCGTACTTCAATTGTTATTTTCCTTGGAGGTTCCAATTGAAGAGATAAACCAAAGTTTGTGCAAAATAAAGAGAGGGTTATAAATAGACTAAAAATTACTGACAACTTTGTTTAATTCGATGATAATACCTAAATGACTCAAAATTCGTGCAGTAAACTTTTTTTCTGAGAAGGACATTATTTAAAAATGAAACAAAATTCATTATCTTATTCTAAAACTTTTCGCGCCCGGAAAATGGATATTTCTCTTTCTAAAATTTAGAAATATTAAATGAAAGGGTACATTGGTAATTTCGGCAATGCCTTTTTTTAACAATTTTTTACAGAGGTCACAGAACATGACTCTCTTGATGTGCGAAGAACAATAGAGTTGTTTTGTTTTATTTTTTTTATTTTTTATTTTTTATTTTTTTTGCCCCCCGGGGCACTTCTCCACTGGTAAATGAATGGTTCTCTCAAGGCTGACAGTTCAGAGGTCGTGGGTTTGATTCGTGGGGCTCCTGGAAGGCGAGGCATATACTGGAAGACAGGATTTATCCTAGAAGGCAGGAATGTCCTGGAAGGCAAGGCGCAACGTGGGTTGGCTCACTAAACACTTTGACAATTCAGTTGGAGAGGTGCTCGAACCCTAGTCAGAAGGAAGCACATCCTGCAGTTTAATTGGTCTGTGTGAAGAGGGGCCGGATCACAGACCCAAGGAATAGTCGTCGAAGGCGGACACCTTGATAAAAAAAAAAAAAAAAAAACAATAGAGTTCTTTTTTCTGAATGAGAAAAAAAAGGTCCATTTTGCTTTTCTTGTCGGTTTTTTGTCCCTTCTTTCATTAAAGAAATCAAAAATTGAGAGAGATACCCACTCATATTCAAAAACCCCACAAAAAATTTCAAATTTCAAATTTCAAATTTCAAACCTATAAATATCATAAAAAGGAAAAAATTCCCATATTATAAAATACAAGGCATGGTCTTTAGAATTAATGGAGATGGAGAATTGTTATAATGTGACGTCTAGATTTATATTGTATTATTAGAAGATGATAAAAGTAAAGAAAAATCAAATTTGAGAAAATATTTTTTAATAAGATTGTTTTAATTAGGGAAATTTTTTTACTAAAAATATTTTCTTGTATTAAATCTACTCTTACTCATAAGGGAAATTTTAATTTATAAGTATTTTGTTTATAAATTAGGGAATAAACGAGGATAAGCGCCTCGAATTAATTTAATTCTTGTACTAATTGCACCAAACATTGGAAAATATTATGTAGAATTATTTATTCCTTATCCAATCTTGTACAATTTAACAGACATGCCCTTAGATCAATAAAAAAATAAATAAATTAGACTCACATGTTTATGAAGTAGAGGTCTGATTCAATGAATTCCTTTTTGCTGTCCCTTTAGCTTTGTCGTTAGGAATATTCAATTGTCATTTGCATCATTAAGTTGAACAAAAATTCGCGATTATTGTCAATATAATGTATGGTTGAAAATAAAAAATAATTTTTTATTTTTTTTTAAAAAAAAATGAAACTTAAACAAGAGCTAAAGATTAAATATTCAAGGTCATCATTAGTCGAGTGCCGATCCCCCGTTCCATTTTCTACTCACAACTTTCAAGACATAGACATCTTATCTGTAATGAATTTCATTTTACACTTTTTCCTTTCACCATTTTTTATTCTA
>NW_019262775.1:7854-17431 GCF_002742605.1 Olea europaea var. sylvestris | reverse complement strand
TGTGTAGCCTTTAGCCACTAACCTAGCTTTAAACTTTAGGGGTTCCAAGCTGCTGGTTCCTTCCTTAACCTTAAAAACCCACTAGCAATCAACAATTGACTTATTCTTAGGCCTAGTTACTAGCTCCCAATATGATTCATTTCTGGAGAACTCATCTCTTCTTTCATTGCCTTAAGCCATTCATTAGATTGATCACTGCCTATTGTTTCTTCAAAAGTCTTTGGCTCTTTATCAGCTAGTTCTTCATAACTAGCCTGGGCAAAAGCTAATTCAGATTCAAAACCAAACCTTCTAAGTTCTCTCGTCCGTCTCCTCTCTCTATCCCTAACTAAGTTATAGTTAGCTAAAGGATTTTCTTCCTCATTGTGTTCTTCTGTCACTATTTCGTTACTATTCTCCACTTCGGGTTCTTGAGTTTGAGTCTCCACCTCATTTGAAACAGTAGGGGCAGGTGGGCTGAGTTTTCCTAACTCCACCTTAAACTGGTCTCTCTCTTCACTTGATTCTACTTCACTTTCAGGTTCAGTTTTCCCTTTAATACATGGCATCTCATTTTCGTTAAACGTGACATCTCTACTTATGATGATTTTAACTCCTTTTTTGCTTCTATCCCATAACCTATAACCTTTAACACCATTGGGGTATCCTAGGAAAACACACTTCCTAGCTCTAGGTTCCAGCTTATCCTCACTTTGATGACAAAAAGCTGTACAGCCAAAAGTTCTAAGTATCGAGTAATCACTCAATTTACCTGATCATCTCTCATGCGGAGTGTCACCATTCAATGCAGCAGAAGGAGTAAGATTAATCAAATAGCAACTGTCATAACAGCCTCACCCCAAAATGACTTGGGAACACCCAAACTGATCATCATGCAACGTACTTTATCAAGTATGGTCCTATTCATCCTTTCTGCTACCCCATTTTGCTGAGAGGTGTAGGGAACGGTCTTATGTCTAGTTATGCCGCTTTCTTTACACATACTATCAAATTCTTTATTGCAGAATTCTAAGCCGTTATCTGTCTATAAAAATTTGATTTTTTTGCCAGTTTGGTTTTCCACTTGTCTCTTCCAATTATTAAAACTATCGAAGATCTCAGATTTATCCTTCAAAAGATAGACCCACACTTTCCTAGTGTAGTCATCAATAATAGACAGGAAATACCTATTACCACCCGATGTGGGGTTACTGGCAGGACCCCAAAGATCAGAGTGCACATATTCGAGCATACCTTTAGCTCTATTAACACTCGTGGAGAAAGAAGTTTTGTGATGCTTACCAAGTATACAATGATCACAAAATGTCAAATCTGACACACAGTCATTACCAAAAGCACCATTTTCATTAAGTAGCTTAAGTCCCTTGACCCCTACGTGAGCAAGTCTATTGTGCCATGTGTGTGTGTGATCAATCTTGATAAAGGAGATAGAGGAATTCGCATCTCTAATCACTTCCCCAGTAGTAATGTCTATATCATTTTTCTTAATTCCCTTAATGGAAACTAAAGCACCCTTGATCATTTTTAGCATACCATTTCCAATTTTACCAGTGAAGTCATCCTTCTCAAGTCTCCCTACTAAAATCAAATTCCTAGACAATTCAGGAATATATCTAACATCCTTTAACGTATACACAAAACCCGTGTCAAATTTTACGTTTATGTCACCAATTCCAGCAATAGTATAGGCAAAGTTATCACACAGTACAACATGCCCAACGTTAGATTCATGCAACTTATAAAACCAATTTTTTTCAGACGTCACATGAAAAGATGCACCAGAGTCAAGTATCCACTCATGGATGTGGGAATTAGCAGTTAGATTTAATTCAGTAGTGTATGCAACTGGACTTGTAATCATATAGACCTCACCACTATTTATATCAGAAGTAGATGCTAACACATTTACCTCATTTCTCTCCTTAGCTTTTAGCTTACCCTTCTCCTTATGACAATCTTTAGTAAAATGCCCTGTGTTTCCACAATCATAGCATTTTCTTACCTTAGTCTTAGATTTTGATCTAGACCTACCTTTGCTCTTCTTTTTCCATCCATTACCACTTGACTCGCCACTAGTTTGATATCCCTCATGACTATTTTGCCTAAATTGAGTTCTACCCCGCATCATATGTACCTCACCATTCCTCTTATCATGTTTTTCAGCCATAATTTTCATTTCTTTACTTCTAAGAGAATCTATGACAATTTCAGGTGTTAACGTGTCTCTACCATACTTAATGGCGTTCTTAACTTCCTTATAGGAATCATGGATTGCATTGAGCAAAATTATAGCCTTATAAGTTTCGGACACAGTCTCATCACAATTAATTATGTCTTGCACCAATTTGTTAAACACGTCTAGATTGTCATCAAGATCCTTTGAGGGATCCATTTTGAAACTGAAAAAAACGTTCAAATAGGTAAAGTTTATTAGGTGTAGACTTAAGCAAATACAAGTCTTCTATTTTCTTCCAAAGTTCTTTAGTGTTTTTTAATTTATCCACCTTTCTTAAAACGGCGTCAGACAAGTATAAGATAATTGAGGTATAAGCAAGCTCATCGGCTTCTTCTCTTTGTTCTTGTGAAAAATCAGTTGAAAAATTGCCTTCAATGGCTTTTGAAACCTTTTGTTGGACTAAAATACCCTTCATTTTTTGTTGCCAAATAGCAAAGTCACCCTTTCCGTTAAAAATTCCCAAATCAAAAATGTGAGTTGTCATCTTCACACAATAGTCAAAAATGCACAAATCACAATCAAACCACACAAAGTAGTCCTAGGGGTCACAGACAATATACACTGTTCTAAATTTCCAGGGTTTCGTAAGACTCGCGGTCTTAGATCAAGGGAATGTTCGAAAGGGTAAAGTCACGGTATTTCTAACGGAATAAGTAAGTAGCGGAAATAACAGTGCAGCAAAAGATACGTCTAGCAAATAACTAGTCCTACAGTAATTTGATCACGAAGAATTATAAAACTGATTTTAAACCACAAACAAATACTCAATCAAAAAAGATCAATCAAGAGCACGTAACCCTAATTCTAGCACAAGTAATGGTTGTCAAGCAATGACAACCCCCAACCTATTGTCACCTCACACGGTAACGCGCTAATGCTGAAAAATTAACGGGTTGAGCCAATTTACCAGAGTGGACGTGTCTGAGTCCGTATAATCGAGAGAGATGCGAATCTACTGTTTTAGGACCGCAATCTTGGCCTAAAGTAATTCAGTAGATATATGCAGATTCAACTATCGATCCATCAGGGGCAAAATTGTCCAACTTTTTCTATATAACCTGAAACAGAAAATAAACAGTGTCAGTGCGTTCAGAGGATTAAAATGAGTAAATTGCTCGAAAGAAGTTCGACTGGAATCGCTGCCACGCGCCACCGCCGGAGGGGCGCCTCAGCCTGCTGGTCCCAAATATGGGATCCGTTTCGCCGGAAAGTGACTGGATTGGCCGGAAATGAGGGTTGCAGGCACGGTTTTTTTCACCCAAACCCGTGATTGCTGCAGGCTTTTTGCTGATTTTCAGGCCGGGGAAAGCTACTACTGCTCTGATACCAGATGTAGGGTTGATTTCCACCGCCACCACGTGCAAAACCGGGCTCAGTTTACCAAGACATCGACACTAACACCGTTAAGACAACTCCAACACCACCACTTGTCGCCCCCACTCCGGTTGCTACCAATTGAAAAGGAGAACCCAATAATGTGCCCACAAAAGGTTAATCACAAAGGTCACCGTGAGGGAGAGGGAGAGGGAGAGGCCGAGAAGGAGACTCACAAAGAGAAAAGGAGAATTGCACACTATGGAGGCCGAGACAAAGAGAGGGATTATATGCCAAGTAAAATGTCCAAATAGGTAAGTTAAATTAGGGTTAAGTGGTGGACCAACAAACAGAGCTCGACTCAATTAAGTGGGCTTCAACAATAATAATATAGCATTCCAAGGAATGGAGCGAGAACCGTGAGCAACACTATAAAAACTAGGTTGCTTCGAACGGTCCATAATAAAGTGGATTATGTTGTCTCGATAATTATATCGATGTGCTAATCAATCATTTGGTCGAGGGCGATTGATAATAAATAATCGAGGTTTCATCATCGCCCGAGGAGGTCGTTTGACAACAAAATTGCCTAACATAAACATTAAGTTTAGGTTTGGGCCACCACTTACTCATAATAGGCCAAGTTAATGGGCTAACATTAACCAAATCCATCCATTAACCAAGCTACCAACCCAACTCAAAACCTAGGCCCTCCAACTTTGCATTAATTTTCGAGTCAAGCAGTCACTTTGGTGTTGATAAAAAATCCTACAATTGTTTTAAATCATCGCTCGAATTTATTGGGCATCAAAACCCAACAAATTTTCACCTTGATGCCTAATAAATCTGCAAGCAATCAAAACACAAAATTTATACTTGCATAATTAAGGTAACCAATAAACTTGGATCATAGACCTTACCTCGTGTTTCCAATCTAAAACACATACCATACCTGCTCTATGTACTCAATGAGGCTAAGATCAAGAACACTCAAGTAGAAGTAAATATTCACGGTGAACAGTAAAGAGAAAATAAATATGAGATAACGATATAATATAGGATAATACACACAAATTTTTTCATAAATACGTTCACACAGAACCACAGATTAATACCAATTTAATCTAACAAATGGTCAACCACATGCAACAAATGCATAAATGACCCACGAAAAGATTTCACCACACTTATCCTATCCCATTCTGTGTTGCTAACACCTTGAGAACACATATCTCCTCTCATTGCCCACAATGCTCACTAGACTGATCACTCAAACCTATGTCTGACTGGTAAATTATAGTAGATCCTAAGTTCTTGGGATAATCCTCTATCACCACATCACTTCTTCCAACCTATGTGAATAATGGGTCTCTACCTAACAGAAGTGATAGAAGTGCCTTTCTCACACTCCACCTGTATAGGGTTTCTTCACAAATAATTGATTCCAACATAAATCACCTCTCCACTCATGATCCAAATATCACACTCCATATCTCTGGTACAAACCACAATGTATCCCTAGGCATCTATACTCCACCTTACCAATAGGCACATAACTCACTGCTAATGCATCTCAAACTCACTATGGCAAATCAACACATTTCGACGACCACAAAGGTTAGGGCTCAATTTAAAAGTTGACCCACGTACCACAAGGTCCAATCACAAATGCTCAAAAAATCCACAAAGGAAATGACGAAGGTGGAACTCGTAAAGAGAATAGAAGAAAGGGTTGGTTATTTCACTATACTCACAAAAGAGACTCAAAAGAGAGAGAGAAAAGATAACCTTACATGGCTACCTCACACAATCTCACAAACTATACAGGCACACAAAGATAAAGGAGAAAATGGTTGCCCATCTTTCTTCTCATTACCACACTCTGACACCACTCAAAGGGCAAAAGGAGCACGCCACAAAACTCAACCTACAATGCATGCAAACACATTACACAAAGTAATAAGATTACTCTAATTCATACAATTACACACATCAAACATATTGAATGTGTTGCATATCAATATTTCAATAAAATTAAGTGATCACACACATGCATATGCAGTAATTGGGTTCACTATCAATAAACCTCACACGAGTCACCACTCAACCCAATGACAACATTCGCCTTACCTCTCTCTTTATCTTTCCTTTATTATCATTTTCATGACAGTCTATTTCACTATATCCAAATTTACCATAGTTAAAACACATTTTACCTTTCGCACTTGTCTTAGATGTACACATGCCATTAATACCAAATAATGACTACAAGCAAAGTGTAAACATAATTCACATAAAAGGATCTAATAAACTTTTCTATGGTCACGTGCAATTTTAACAGTGTAGAAAAATTGACAACAAATTCACAAAAATTTAAAGTAAAGAACACGATAACCCTAAACCTAACGTCACCCCACATGATGACTTCTAGTACAAAATATAAATAATTACTTTACACAATAATTTAAACTGCAACAATAAAAGGTAAATAACACAATACCGAGCAGACCACGTCTGAATGATCGTAAATATCGAGAAACGCGAATTCACCACTTTAGGATCGTCACTATTCGTCCTAAAGTCACCAGCAATTACAGCAACACAAAAGGGCACACGACACTTGAACATCAAATGGCAAAATAGTCCAAGTTTCATTGCATTGCTCAAACCTGAAATCCAACAACACCGTAGGGTCCGTATCACCACCAACAACATTCTATCTTTTGGGACCATCGTCGAAATCGATCCCACGTGCTGCCACGCGTCTTCGTCGGAATCCTCACGCACCGACTTTGTCGGCCATGCATCTTTCCTACTGAATTGCCTCGGTCAGTACAGTCCATTGGTGGTCACTGTTTTTCCAACCGGTTACTAATTTGGCCAGAAATCAACAAAACAGATCCAGCAGTTTAAGAAAAAATTCTAGGTTCATGTCCAGTTCTCTATTTTGTTTTCTAGGTTTTGGACCACTTCTAGCCTATTTCTGCCCCCAAAAATTACAGATTTCTCAACAACACAAGCTCTGATACCATTTGTCGCGAAAATTCCTCGAGAAATTTTGATTCCGAGCTCAAAAAATAACCAAACAAACACCAATCAACCGGCTCGACCCAACAACCCTCAACACCTTTGGTTGCCTCAGTTTTAACCCCACAAAGGAGACACTAGGTGGTATTATTTGCAAGCTACAGATGGAGGAATGAGAAGAAGAAACAATGGTAGAATTTCCCTTGCAGAAAAAATCGGCCCCTTTCGCTCCTCTCTCAGCTGCCTCTCTTTCTTACAACAATATACACCCACAAAGAAGAAAAACACACGGTTATGTGTATATAAACATTAGGTTTAGGTTTGGGCTGCCACTTACTCATAATATTCCAAGTTAATGTGCTAACAATAACCAAATCCATACATTAACCAAGTTACCAACCCAACTCAAAACTTAGGCCCTCCAAAGGTGTATTAATTGTTTTTGAGTTGAGCTGTCACTTTGGTGTTGATAAAATTCAGTCAACTGTTTTAAATCATCGCTCGGATTTATTGGGTCTCAAAACCCAACAAATACTATAGCACGAGATTAGTAGAGTTCCCCCTACTATATATGTGTATATATATGTTGCAAACATCATGTTGAGCAACTTATCATACATACATAAAGTCGCAAATGCTTGTTTGCAAAGAGAGACAAATAAAAGTAATAGCTTGTATGCTTTTTGCGAGCTATGATGCAATATATTTAAGGTCATCTTTTGCAATCAAACTAAAAATATAACAAAAATAATGCACTTGAAGAAGTTTTCCATCGAAATCCAGATCGAGTTTGTTCATCAATTTGTCCACCACTTTTGTGTTAATACTAGCATTATCAAACGTAAAACTGTGGATCTTGCCTTCACAAGAATATTTTCATAGTACAGGCATTAAAAAATTGTAAATATTATGTGCATTGTGTGGAAATTCAATTACTTTGAATGTAATTATTTTTTATGCATGATCCAAAACTTATTAGTGAATATGGATGATTGTGCAAATATAGCCTTTGTGGTTTCTTATGGACCACAAATTGAAAGTAAACAAAATGACACCTTTTATAGTTTGTTAAATTATCGGTAATTTGTGATTGTTCAATACAACATAAATTAATTGTATTATTCTGTAACGTAACTCGACTTGTCAATTTGTACCATGATTAGAGACGTGTTTGAATGATATCATTAGGTGAACACTTTCTATTGTGGATATCAGCAATTCAGCACAGGTAACAAACATAACCATTTCCTCCCTGCAGTATTTCTAGGTTATAGATCGTGATTGCCTTGGAAGGTCCCTCTTTGCTTGAATCAAAATAAAGTTGAGCCTGCCTACCATTAGCATCCCCAACACGAGTAAGATATATATATTTTTTTAAATTCTTACTGTTCTAGGTTGTGTCAATTTTTTGTTTCCAAGTAAAATCAATTCCACAATAATTATAGGAAGCTTTCCAAATCGGCTCCCCATTCTCCAAAGTCTTCTTTTTGTGAAGTGATTCCAACAACAGAAGTTAGCTCACAAACATTTGTATTCTTTAATCTCCTTTTGGAGTCTACTTCTTCCAAATATTAATCAGGAACATTGCTGATTGATTCCATTATACCCATTTTATGTAGTTGAAGTTTACATGCCTGAGAAAATTAATATGCAAGAGTATGGAACTGCTAACAAATTAATTTAGATCCATGTTTCGATAATCCATAATGAATTTCTATAAAATTTAAAATTAACGCAATTGATAGAAACTTGGAATTGAATAACTAATTGGAAGTAAATGAACAACTACATAATATTGAAGGGACGTTGGCACAAGGAAAGTATGAATTGAAATGTTAAGAAACAAAGGAAGAAGTGCATAAAATTCGTTAGCTAAGGTTTGAATGTTTCAATTTAAAAATAATATTATATTATTACTTATAAAGAGCAAATTTTATATGATTAATAATAATTTGTTGGTGTTCCAGAAAAAGCACTAATTTAACAATTCAATCTTGAATTGTAATTTTATAAGAAAAACAATTTTCTATATTGTTAATATTCCAAAAGAATATTAATTATTGCTCCTAAAGAGCATAACAATCTGTATTCCAACATTCTTAAAGAATATTGTACTATCATCAATTCTGTAGCAGCTATAATCAAACATCAATATCTCTGTGTTTCATTGTTGATCATCTAGAAATTTGGGCAGAACGTTAACAACTCATTGTTTTTCAAATCCAACGGTTAATATCAAAATTCAATCATTTATTTGTGAGAAATGGCATCATGAACAGTAAAAAAATTTAAAGTACTAAATTTTTAAAATTTACGTCTTTGAAGAATATGAGATTTGTCAAATATTCAAGATTCTCTAAAACTTTCAAATCCAAGTAAATGTACTATTTTAAAGTCTTTTTATTTTATTATATATTATATTTATGGAGTTTTTGATCGGTCAAACCTTTTATTTAACTAATGCTCATGAAAAAGCATATGTTTTTATTATGATACTATCTGCTCCTAAAGAGCATGACATTAAAATTTCAATATTTCAAACGAATATTGACATAGTGTTCTAGAAGAAACATACTTTTATACTAAATTAATATGCTAGAAGAATAATAAGCTATTGTTCCAGAATGAAATATGATTTAGATATTTAGATATTCCAAAAAAATATTGTAGAATCATTTGAACCAATTTATACAAATTAGTATTTTAAAATAATATTGTGTTTACGTTGAAGAGGCATAACTAAATATGTGATTTCAAATCGTATTCAAGGCGTCAGAAAAATCAATAATGTATTAATCTTGATTATTAAATTTATATAAGTCTGATGTTAATGCTCTAAAGATACATAACATATATACAAATAATCCATTATTCTAGAAGAATATTTGGTTGTTTCAAATAACGGCTTATACATAAAAATATTCTAGAAGAATAATATGATTAATTTAAATGTATCAATATTCCTGAAGAATAATGTTCAATTATTTGTGAACAATCATA
>NW_019262775.1:0-1911 GCF_002742605.1 Olea europaea var. sylvestris | reverse complement strand
TCAAATTCTAACAAAAGAAGGAAATTCGCGAAAAATGAAAATTATGTTGCCTTTTTATACCATGTAGTCGCATGGTACAATCTCGTGCGGCCGCATGCTATTAATGTTTTGGCCTCGAGATTTCCCTATCTGACTTCGTGTGATCGCAAGGGGTGTTTAACCATGCGGTCGCATGGTTTGATCTTTTGCCTCCGTCTTCATCCGCTTGTATTGAGGTGATCTACTTTGATTCGGCTCTCTACCCGAACATGAAAATTGTCTCATTTTGTGTCCCGAACATCGTCCCTCAATGGTTTCTTGAACGAGCAATCACATCACTTGTTTCACTTGTTTTGCCCTCGATCACGTCATCGGTCGACCTTCGATTATCAACGGATCTCGTCTCGCACTCGTCTTCCTTTGGCTTGGCTCTTGGATTACATCATTGTATGCATTCTAGGACGGATCTCTAAATTCAGCTCAGTGCCGCAATCATCGTAAATGTCAAGAAACATGATGATTGCAGATTATCCACACTTTGTCAAATCACTCAGATACACTTGGTAGGAGTGACGTCAATTCCAACCAATTCCACCAATCATCTATCATGGCCTCCTTAACTTTCAACAAACCATCATTACCTGATGGCCTGGTAGAGTAGGAAATTATAGAATTAATGGCCATCGGCCTCATCGCCCAATTATAAGGAAGATCGACGACACGCCACCCGAGTTCAACATTGTAGTTGATTAGATTGACAAGACATAATTCCAAGAAAATTATAACTAACACCTCCTATAAATGGAAAGGAATGGTCCCCTCCAGGGTGGGGGGGCTCTCCAAACACAAAGGAACCCGTGTCCACATAGAAGAGATTAGTAAGCCCTATTATCAAAGGGAAAAAAAAACCACTCTTTTCTTTGTAGTTGGTTCGAAAAACCGAACTTGAAAACTTTTGACGTCAACACTATTATTTGTTAAACATTTACAATTAATTTTCTAAACCATTACTATTGAGAATGAAGTAATTCCCATTTTTGTCTTGAGAATGTCATTAGCATCATGCCAATATCAAAGTTTTTCTTGCTATATTTGTATGGGCAATGCCTAATTTTTCCATCTAATTATTTTGATATTGCATATATGTACATTGATCGACCACAATGCACTGAGATGAAATGTAAAGAATTACTGCAAACCTATTTACTGAAATCAAATTTAGAAAAATTAAACTACTCCTATCTGCCCAAGCCCTAATAACTCAACTATATCTAGCTTTCTTTGTCAAACTTGTTTCCTAAAATCAACAACTCAAATATCAAGTGTAAAAGTGCGTAAAAATGGTTTAGGAAATAACATATATTAGTTGAGAATTTGATGTATTGAATGAGTGATTGAATCAATTCATCTTTGAAAACTATTGTTTAATCTTCAAAATATGTTTTATAGAATCAAATAATGTTCAACCACCCTTTGAAATGTTGACTGACTCAGATATTTATAATTTGAAGTGCTTGGGTATAAATATGATAGAAAAACTGTTCAAAAGCACGAAACATGGTTTGGCTAAAGTTCATCACCGGTTGGCAGCCTCGTGACAAGCAAGCAGCGGGCTTGCTGCTTTGGATGCTCAGCGCCTTCTTTGCATGTAGTGAGCGATTTTTTTGTCTATTTTTTCTCCTTGGTCCATGTTTGATCTTCTTAACTCCTTGTAGACCTATACTACTAGTCACAATAACTCTTTGAATTTAATTACAACTCCATTACTGTAATTTTGTCTAGGAATCACCAATTACAATTTAAACCTAACACATTCCACTTCATTGAACATGTTCTAACGCATTCAAAGAAGCACAATTATTTTTGTTTATTTAGATATTTGAGCAAAAGAAATTTATTAATTAATTATTTATTTAATAGTACAAGTTGTCA
>NW_019262774.1:21715-22091 GCF_002742605.1 Olea europaea var. sylvestris | reverse complement strand
ACCATGCTATGCTATTGAGATTTATGACGAATCAGTAGAAGGTGATGACGTGTATGTAGTTGATGAAGTGGATGACATGGAAGAAGATGAAGAGGAAGTTTATACAGTGCACGGAACAGAGCATGAGTATATAGAGGTTGATTTTATAGGGGCTGAAGTAGACTCACATGAATCAAAAGTGCATGCTTCTGAACCAGAGAAACCACATGATGTTGAACCACAGTTGAGGTCTGAACATGAGTTGCATGATGCTGAACCACAGCAGCAGGCTCAGCAGGAGCTGCATGCTGCTGAACAAGAGGTGCAAGCTACTGAACATGATGCTGAAGCAGAGGTGCAGCTTGCTAAAATTGATGTGCATGCTTCTGGACTACAG
>NW_019262774.1:10294-11654 GCF_002742605.1 Olea europaea var. sylvestris | reverse complement strand
TTAAAGTATTATAGGTTCTTCCTCATATGTAAGATTTTCTTTCACTTTCAACTCCATTGATAATCTTATAGCATAAGTTAAATTTGATGTCTGTTTACTAACCCTCGAACATATGGAATATATATTGAACTGATACCTTACATATCATCTTAATGATCAATATGTGATATTTTTAGCTTTTCATTTTATCACCTAACAATAATATATACACAGCCTCAAGTTTGGCTCCTTTTCGAATACAAATATACATTAACCTCATGTGGTCAAGAAGTATTGATCTTCCCACCATGTGATAACGCCACAATTCCTAAATGTCAATCGCAATGCAACCAACCATACATCATGATTTAATCATATCTCTTTAGGAATCTACAACATAATCCATATTTTATCATTCCACTTAGAGAACATTATCTAAACCAAGACAAATCATTATCGTGAATCAATCGCTTATCATCTTTAGATATAAGAGCAAATATTCTCAATATTTCCTGATTGCAAAACTTTTGACATTTCTATACATATACAAATTTTGTTCTTTCATTCTATGAAGGGACAATAATAATATTTAATCCATGAAAATCTATACTCTTATTCCATAAATAGGTCGTTGATCTATCATAAACGCATAATTTTTTTCGTATATCATATAAAGACCTTTAATTAAGATAATATAACCTAAAGATACTATTTCACATTGAGTAAAATCTATAATTGATGATCATCTTAAACTTTAAACATAGCCAACAAGTCCTACTTATATTATTTAACTAATATATTTTCATAAAAATGAAATACTTTGTTCATGATCCATACAATTGAAAATTGCCCAAAGATTACATCACTAAAATTTCAATAAATTCATCTTAACTTCAAAATTTAACTCAATGCTTCCAAATTGCATGGAATATAACACAACAATACGACGAATGGCCTTAACAAAATTAATTAACATAATAACACAAATCTATCATCACATTATTTTGCTATAGGACAACCATTATATTCATTTACATGCTATTCACCATATCATGTTATGATCATGAAACATTGGCATTTATCGTCATATCGTATGATCTAAAATATTTAATTATATTAATTTTTCTTAATATCACAAGACAATAACCTTCATATTTATCACGTGAACATTTCACACATCAATATACCGCATGTTACTTTCTCAATCTCAATAAATTTCAATTCTACCATTCTCAAAATTTTTTTATCCACATAAACATACTTAAATGCACATATCCATTTAATTCTATTTCTAAAGTAATAAATCACCCCATAATAAGTAATCATTATGAAGTTCATCCCTATTATTCTCACATTCCTTATAAGCAAACAACTCATAAAT
>NW_019262774.1:0-857 GCF_002742605.1 Olea europaea var. sylvestris | reverse complement strand
GGATGAAAATGGGTCATTATCCTCTAAGTCAATAGATAACTATAATATAATTACAATTCAAGTCCCCAACCTTTATATAATTTAACATTTAGTCATCTTATTTATCATATTAGAAGCTAAATCCCAAGATTTATTTTTATATCATTTCAAGCCCTCTTAAGTACTAGCAATTTCAAATTAAACCACATGAAAATCATTCCTCCAACTTAAATCCTTATTTGGATTTAACTTTCACTATATAATTCCTTGACTTTGACTTTAATTGAGTGAGGAATAATAGTTGACCATGTGGAGGTCAATTTTTCGAGGACAACACTGCAGATAAGTAAGTCCCTTAGCTATGGGATTAAACTAATGATGCATGTATACAAGTGAACATTAAGGATTTGTGATTTTCTGAATTAGGGGATTTTGATTTTGGGGGAATATGGTTACTTGGAATTGGAGGTTTTTCTTTGGTAAAAGAATAGAATTTTGGGACTTTTTTGGTGGACTAATAGAAGCTGTCAACAGAATCAATTTATATATGGTTGTTTATTGTTTTTCATTTTTACTTTGTAAAATGTAGTAATAATAGTATAAAAAAAATTGGAATGTATTTTATGAATTATTATTTTAAAATGTGTATTAAGTGTAATTTAGTCTTTTCCTTCTCTCTACATAAATACACAATTTTGAGTTTGTATTACCAGTAATCAGATCTGTTGATTAACAATGATCTGGTTTATTTTTTCTTTCTGATTTTTGTTGTTTTGATTGTATAGTTTTCAATATTTGAAGAAGAGAAAAAGAGAATAATAGATGTTTGGTATAGCAACAAAGAAGTGTAATAATAGCAAGTATTATGAGCTATTGGA
>NW_019262773.1:9173-22117 GCF_002742605.1 Olea europaea var. sylvestris | reverse complement strand
TTCGTCATTTTTCGAGACTGTGTCGGAATTGACTAAAATTTGACTTGTTGATCGGAAACAAAAATCGCGCCGGGGGCAATTTCATCGTTTTTCTTGACTATGTCGGAATTGGCTGAAATTTGGCAGTTTGATCGGAAATAAAAATCGCGCCGGCAATTTCGTCATTTTTCGCGACTGTGTCGGAATTGGCTAAAATTTGATAGGTTGATCGGAAACAAAAATCGCGCCGGGGGCAATTTCGTCATTTTTCTGGGCTGTGTCGGAATGGCTCAAATTTGACAGGTTTATTGGGAACAAAAACCGCGCCGGGTGTAATTTCATCATTTTTCGCTACTTTGTCGAAATTGACTAAAATTTGACTTGTTGATCGGAAACAAAAACCGCGCCGGGGGTAATTTCGTCATTTTCCTCGACTATGTCGGAATTGGCTGAAATTTGGCAGTTCGATCAGAAATAAAAATCGCCCCGGCGGCAATTTCGTCATTTTTCACGACTGTATCGAAATTGGCTAAAATTTGATAGGTTGATCGGAAACAAAAATCGCGCCGGGGGCAATTTCGTCATTTTTCTCGACTGTGTCGGAATGGGCTAAAATTTGATAGGTTTATCGGGAACAAAAATCGCGCCGGAGGCAATTTCGTCGTTTTTCTCGACTATGTCGGAATTGGCTGAAATTTGGCAGTTTGATCGGAAATAAAAATCGCGCCGGCGGCAATTTCATCATTTTTCGCGACTGTGTCGGTATTGGCTAAAATTTGATAGGTTGATCGGAAACAAAAATCGCGCCGGGGGCAATTTCGTCATTTTTCTCGACTGTGTCGGAATGGGCTCAAATTTGACAGGTTGATCGGAAACAAAAATCGCGCCGGGGGCAATTTCGTCATTTTTCTCGACTGTGTCGGAATGGGCTCAAATTTGACAGGTTGATCGGGAACAAAAATCGCGCCGGGGGTAATTTCGTCATTTTTCGCGACTGTGTCGGAATTGGCCAAAATTTGATTGGTTGATCGGAAACAACAATCGCGCCGGGGGCAATTTTCGTCATTTTTCTCGATTGTGCCGGAATTGGCTGAAATTTGGCAGTTTGATTTGAAATAAAAATCGCGCCGACGGCAATTTAGTCATTTTTCTCGACTGTGTCAGAATGAACTCAAATTTGATAGGTTGATCGGGAACAAAAATAGCGCCGGGTGTAATTTCGTCATTTTTCGCGACTGTTTCGGAATTGGCTAAGATTTGACGGGTTGATCGGAATCAAAAATCGCGCCGGGGCAATTTCGTCATTTTTCGCGACTGTGTCGGAATTGGCGGAAATTTGACAGGTTGATTGGAAACAAAAACCGCGTCGGGGGCAATTTCGTCATTTTTCTCGACTTTCGAAATTGGCTGGAATTTGGCAGTTTGATCTGAAATAAAAGTCGCGCCGGGGGCAATTTCGCCATTTTTCTCGACTGTGTCGGAATGGGCTCAAATTTGACAGGTTGATCAGAAACAAAAACCGCGCCGGGGGCAATTTCGTCATTTTTCTCGACTGTGTCGGAATGGGCTCAAATTTGACAGGTTGATCAGAAACAAAAACCGCGCCGGGGGCAATTTCGTCATTTTTCTCGACTGTGTCGGAATGGGCTCAAATTTGACAGGTTGATCAGAAACAAAAACCGCGCCGGGGGCAATTTCGTCATTTTTCTCGACTGTGTCGGAATGGGCTCAAATTTGACAGGTTGATCAGAAACAAAAACCGCGCCGGGGGCAATTTCGTCATTTTTCTCGACTGTGTCGGAATGGGCTCAAATTTGACAGGTTGATCAGAAACAAAAACCGCGCCGGGGGCAATTTCGTCATTTTTCTCGACTGTGTCGGAATGGGCTCAAATTTGACAGGTTGATCAGAAACAAAAACCGCGCCGGGGGCAATTTCGTCATTTTTCTCGACTGTCGAAATGGGCTGGAATTTGGCAGTTTGATCTGAAATAAAAGTCCCGCCGGGGGCAATTTAGCCATTTTTCTCGATTGTGTCGGAATTGGCTGAAATTTGACTGGTTTATCGGGGACAAAAATCGCTCCGGGTGTAATTTCGTCATTTTTTGCGACTTTCGGAATTGACTAAAATTTGACTTGTTGATCGGAAACAAAAACCGCGTCGGGGGCAATTTCGTCATATTTCTCGAATGTGTCGGAATTGGCAGAAATTTGACAGTTTGATCTGAAATAAAAATCGAGCGGGGGGCAATTTCGTCATTTTTCTCGACTGTGTCGGAATGGGCTCAAATTTGACAGGTTTATCGGGAACAAAAATCGCGAAGGGTGTAATTTCGTCATTTTTCGCGACTGTGTCGAAATTGACTAAAATTTGACTTGTTGATCAGAAACAAAAACCGCGCCGGGGGCAATTTCATCGTTTTTCTCGACTGTATCGGAATTGGCTGAAATTTGGCAGTTTGATCGGAAATAAAAATCGCGCCAGCGGCAATTTCGTCATATTTCGCGACTGTGTCGGAATTGGCTAAAATTTGATAGGTTGGTCGGAAACAAAAATCAAGCCGGGGGCAATTTCGTCATTTTTCTCGACTGTGTCGGAATTGGCTAAGATTTGACTGGTTGATCGGAAACAAAAATCGCGCCGGGGGCAATTTCGTCATTTTTCTCGACTGTGTCGGAATTGGCTAAGATTTGACTGGTTGATCGGAAACAAAAATCGCGCCGGGGGCAATTTCGTCATTTTTCTCGACTGTGTCGGAATTGGCTGAAATTTGACAGGTTTATCGGGGACAAAAATCGCGCCAGGTGTAATTTCGTCATTTTTCGCGGCAGTGTCTGAATTGGCTGAAATTTGACTTGTTGTTCGGAAACAAAAATCGCGCCGGGGGCAATTTCGTCATTGTTCTCGATTGTGTCGGAATTCGCTGAAATTTGGCAGTTTGATCTGAAATAAAAGTCGCGCCGGGGGCAATTTCGTCATTTTTCTCGACTGTGTCGGAATGGGCTCAAATTTGATAGGTTGATCGGAAATAAAAATCGCGTCGGGGCAATTTCGTCATTTTTCGCGACTGTGTCGGAATTGGCTGAAATTTGACTTGTTGATCGGAAACAAAAATCGCGCAGGGGGTAATTTCGTCATTTTTCTCGACTGTGTCGAAATTGGCTGAAATTTGACAGTTTGATCTGAAATAAAAATCGAGCGGGGGGGAATTTCGTCATTTTTCTCGACTGTGTCGAAATTGGCTGAAATTTGACAGTTTGATCTGAAATAAAAATCGAGCGGGGGGGAATTTCGTCATTTTTCTCGACTGTGTCGAAATTGGCTGAAATTTGACAGTTTGATCTGAAATAAAAATCGAGCGGGGGGGAATTTCGTCATTTTTCTCGACTGTGTCGAAATTGGCTGAAATTTGACAGTTTGATCTGAAATAAAAATCGAGCGGGGGGGAATTTCGTCATTTTTCTCGACTGTGTCGAAATTGGCTGAAATTTGACAGTTTGATCTGAAATAAAAATCGAGCGGGGGGGAATTTCGTCATTTTTCTCGACTGTGTCGGAATGGGCTCAAATTTGACAGGTTTATCGGGAACAAAAATCGCGCCGTGTGTAATTTCGTCATTTTTCGAGCCTGTGTCGGTATTGACTAAAGTTTGAGTTGTTGATCGGAATCAAAAACCGCGCCGGGGGCAATTTCGTCGTTTTTCTCGACCATGTCGGAATTGGCTGAAATTTGGCAGTTTGATCGGAAATAAAAATCGCGCCGGCGGGAATTTCGCCATTTTTCGCGACTGTGTCGGAATTGGCTAAAATTTGATAGGTTGATCGGAAACAAAAATCGTGCCGGGGGCAATTTCGTCATTTTTCTCGACTGTGTCGGAATTGGCTAAAATTTGATAGGTTGATCGGAAACAAAAATCGTGCCGGGGGCAATTTCGTCATTTTTCTCGACTGTGTGGGATTGGGCTCAAATTTGACAGGTTGATCGGGAACAAAAACCGCGCCGGGTGTAATTTCGTCATTTTTCGTGACTGTGTCGGAATTGGCCAAAATTTGATTGGTTGATCGGAAACAAAAATCGCGCCGGGGGCAATTTCGTCATTTTTCGCGACTGTGTCGGAATGGGCTCAAATTTGACAGGTTGATCGAAAACAAAAATCGCGCCAAGGGCAATTTCGTCATTTTTCGCGATGGTGTGGGATTGGGCTCAAATTTGACAGGTTGATCGAAAATAAAAATCGCGCCGGGGGCAATTTCGTCATTTTTCTCGACTGTGTCGGAATGGGCTCAAATTTAACAGGTTGATCGGGAACAAAAATCGCGCCGGGTGTAATTTCGTCATTTTTCGCGACTGTGTCGGAATTGGCCAAAATTTGATTGGTTGATCGGAAACAAGAATCACGCCGGGGGCAATTTTCGTCATTTTTCTAGACGGTGTCGGAATTGGCTGAAATTTTGCAGTTTGATCGGAAATGAAAATCGCGCCGACGGTAATTTAGTCATTTTTCTCGACTGTGTCGGAATGGGCTCAAATTTGACAGGTTGATCGGGAACAAAAATAGCGCCGAGTGTAATTTCGTCATTTTTCTCGACTGTGTCGGAATTGCCTGAAATTTGACAGGTTTATCGGGGACAAAAATCGCACCGGGTGTAATTTCGTCATTTTTCGCGACAGAGTCAGAATTGGCTGAAATTTGACTTGTTGATAGGAAACAAAAACCGCGCCGGGAGCAATTTCGTCATTTTTCTCGACTGTCGGAATTGGCTGGAATTTGGCAGTTTGATCTGAAATAAAAGTCGCGCCGGGGGCAATTTCGCCATTTTTCTCGATTGTGTCGGAATTGGCTGAAATTTGACAGGTTTATCGGGGACAAAAACGTCCCTGGGTGTAATTTCGTCATTTTTCTTGACCGTGTCGGAATTGGCTGAAATTTGACTTGTTGATCGGAAATACAAATCGCGCCGGGGGCAATTTCGTCATTTTTCTCGACTGTGTCGGAATGAGCTCAAATTTGACAGGTTGATCGGGAACAAAAACCGCGCCGGGTGTAATTTCGTCATTTTTCGCGACTGTGTCGGAATTGGCCAAAATTATATTGGTTGATCGGAAACAAAAATCGAGCCGGAGGGAATTTTGTCATTTTTCTCGACTGTGTCGGAATTGGCTGAAATTTGACAGGTTTATCGGGGACAAAAATCGCGCGGGTGTAATTTCGTCATTTTTCGCGACAGTGTCGGAATTGGCTGAAATTTGACTTGTTGATCGGAAACAAAAAACGCGCCGGGGGCAAATTCGTCATTTTTCTCGATTGTGTCGGAATTGGCTGAAATTTGGCAGTTTGATCTGAAATAAAAGTCCCGCCGGGGGCAATTTCGTCATTTTTCTCGACTGTGTCGGAATGGGCTCAAATTTGACAGGTTGATCGGAAACAAAAATCGCGCCTGGGGCAATTTCGTCATTTTTCTCGACTGTGTCGGAATTGGCTGAAATTTGACAGTTTGATATGAAATAAAATTCGAGCGGGGGGCAATTTCGTCATTTTTCTCGACTGTGTCGGAATGGGCTCAAATTTGACGGGTTTATCGGGAACAAAAATCGCGCCGGGTGAAATTTCGTCATTTTTCGCGATCGTGTCGGAATTGACTAAAATTTGACTTGTTGAACGGAAACAAAAATCGCGCCGAGGGTAATTTCGTCATTTTTCTCGACTATGTCGGAATTGGCTGAAATTTGGCAGTTTGATCGGAAATAAAAATCGCCCCGACGGTAATTTCGTCATTTTTCGTGACTGTATCGAAATTGGCTAAAATTTGATCGGTTGATCGGAAACAAAAATCGCGCCGGTGGCAATTTCGTTATTTTTCTCGACTGTGTCGGAATGAGCTCAAATTTGACAGGTTTATCGGGAACAAAAATCGCGCCGGGTGTAATTTCGTCATTTTTCGCGACTGTGTCGGAATTGACTAAAATTTGACTTGTTGATCGGAAACAAAAACTGCGCCGGGGGCAATTTCGTCGTTTTTCTCGACTATGTCGAAATTGGCTGAAATTTGGCACTTTGATCGGAAATAAAAATCACGCCGGCGGCAATTTCGTCATTTTTCGCGACTGTGTCGGAATTGGCTAAAATTTGACTGATTGATCGGAAACAAAAATCACGCCGGGGGCAATTTTCGTCATTTTTCCTCATTTTTCTCGACTGTGCCAAAATGGGCTAAAATTTGACTGATTGATCGGAAACAAAAATCACGCCGGGGGCAATTTTCGTCATTTTTCCTCATTTTTCTCGACTGTGCCAAAATGGGCTAAAATTTGACTGATTGATCGGAAACAAAAATCACGCCGGGGGCAATTTTCGTCATTTTTCCTCATTTTTCTCGACTGTGCCAAAATGGGCTAAAATTTGACTGATTGATCGGAAACAAAAATCACGCCGGGGGCAATTTCGTCGTTTTTCTCGACTATGTCGGAATGGGCTTAATTTGGCAGGTTGATCGGAAAGAAAAATCGCGTCGGGGGCAATTTTGTCATTTTTCTCGACCGTGTCGGAATTGGCTAAGATTTGACTGGTTGATCGTAAACAAAAATCGCGCCGGAGGGAATTTCGTCATTTTTCTCGACTGTGTCGAAATTGGCTGAAATTTGACAGGTTTATCGGGGATAAAAATCGCGCCGGGTGTAATTTCGTCATTTTTCGCGACAGTGTCGGAATTGGCTGAAATTTGACTTTTTGACCGGAAACAAAAACCGCGCCGAGGGCAAATTCGTCATTTTTCTCGATTGTGTCGGAATTGGCTGAAATTCGGCAGTTTGATCTGAAATAAAAGTCGCGCCGGGGGCATTTTCGTCATTTTTCTCGACTGTGTCAGAATGGGCTCAAATTTGACAGGTTGATCGGAAACAAAAATATCGCCGGGGCAATTTCGTCATTTTTCGTGACTGTGTCGGAATTGGCTGAAATTTGACAGGTTGATCGGAAACAAAAGCCGCGCCGGGGGCAATTTCGTCATTTTTCTCGACTGTCGGAATTGGCTGGAATTTGGCAGTTTGATCTGAAATAAAAGTCGCGCCGGGGGCAATTTCGTCATTTTTCACGACTGTATCGAAATTGGCTAAAATTTGATAGGTTGATCGGAAACAAAAGCCGCGCCGGGGGCAATGTCGTCATTTTTCTCGAGTGTGTCGGAATGGGCTCAAATTTGACAGGTTGATCGGAAACAAAAATCGCGTCGGGGCAATTTCGTCATTTTTCTCGATTGTGTCAGAATTGGCTGAAATTTGGCAGTTTGATTTGAAATAAAAGTCGCGTCGGCGGCTATTTCGTCATTTTTCTCGACTGTGTCGGAATGGGCTCAAATTTGACAGGTTGATCGGAAACAAAAACCGCGCCGGGGGCAATTTCGTCGTTTTTCTCGATTGTGTCGGAATTGGCTGAAATTTGGCTGTTTGATCTGAAATAAAAGTCGTGCCGGGGGCAATTTCGTCATTTTTCTCGAGTGTGTCGGAATGGGCTCAAATTTGACAGGTTGATTGGAAACAAAAATCGCGCCGGGGCAATTTCGTCATTTTTCGCGACTGTGTCGAAATTGGCTAAAATTTGACAGGTTGATCGGAAACAAAAATCGAGCCGGGGGCAATTTCGTCATTTTTCTCGACTGTCGGAATTGGCTGGAATTTGGCAGTTTGATCTGAAAGAAAAGTCGCGCCGGGGGCAATTTAGCCATTTTTCTCGATTGTGTCGGAATTGCCTGAATTTTGACAGGTTTATCGGGGACAAAAACCGCGCCGGGTGCAATTTCGTCATTTTTTGCGACTGTTTCGGAATTGACTAAAATTTGACTTGTTGATCGGAAACAAAAACCGCGCCGGGGGCAATTTCGTCATTTTTCCCGAATGTGTCGGAATTGGCTGAAATTTGACAGTTTGATCTGAAATAAAAATCGAGCGGGGGGCAATTTCGTCATTTTTCTCGACTGTGTCGGAATGGGCTCAAATTTGACAGGTTTATCGGGAACAAAAATCGTGCCGGGTGTAATTTCGTCATGTTTCGCGACCGTGTCGGAATTGACTAAAATTTGACTTGTTGATCGGAAACAAAAATCGCGCCGGGGGCAATTTCATCGTTTTTCTCGACTATGTCGGAATTGGCTGAAATTTGGCACTTTGATCGGAAACAAAAGTCGCGCCGGGGGCAATTTCGTCATTTTTCTCGACTGTGTCGGAATGGGCTCAAATTTGACAGGTTGATCGGAAACAAAAACCGCGCCGGGGGCAATTTCGTCATTTTTCTCGACTGTGTCGAAATGGGCTCAAATTTGATAGGTTGATCGGAAACAAAAATCGCGGCGGGGGCAATTTCGTCATTTTTCTCGACTGTGTCGAAATGGGCTCAAATTTGATAGGTTGATCGGAAACAAAAATCGCGGCGGGGGCAATTTCGTCATTTTTCTCGACTGTGTCGAAATGGGCTCAAATTTGATAGGTTGATCGGAAACAAAAATCGCGGCGGGGGCAATTTCGTCATTTTTCTCGACTGTGTCGAAATGGGCTCAAATTTGATAGGTTGATCGGAAACAAAAATCGCGGCGGGGGCAATTTCGTCATTTTTCTCGACTGTGTCGAAATGGGCTCAAATTTGATAGGTTGATCGGAAACAAAAATCGCGGCGGGGGCAATTTCGTCATTTTTCTCGACTGTGTCGAAATGGGCTCAAATTTGATAGGTTGATCGGAAACAAAAATCGCGGCGGGGGCAATTTCGTCATTTTTTCCGACTGTGTTGGAATTGGCTAAAATTTGACAGGTTGATCGGAAACAAAAACCGCGCCGGGGGCAATTTCGTCATTTTTCTCGACTGTCGAAAATGGCTGGAATTTGGCAGTTTGATCTGAAATAAAAGTCGCGCCGAGGGCAATTTCGCCATTTTTCTCGACTGTGTCGGAATGGGCCCAAATTTGATAGGTTGATCGGAAACAAAAATCGCGCCGGGGGCAATTTCGTCATTTTTCTCGACTGTGTCGGAATTGGCTAAGATTTGACTGGTTGATCGGAAACAAAAATCGCGCCGGAGGGAATTTCGTCATTTTTCTCGACTGTGTCGGAATTGGCTGAAATTTCACAGGTTTATCGGGGATAAAAATCGTGCCGAGGCAATTTCGTCATTTTTCGCGACTGTGTCAGAATTGGCAAAAATTTGACAGGTTGATCGGAAACAAAAATCGAGCCGGGGGCAATTTCGTCATTTTTCTCGACTGTCGGAATTGGCTGAAACTTGGCAGTTTGATCGGAAATAAAAGTCGCGCCGGGGCAATTTCGTCATTTTTCTCGACTGTGTCGGAACGGGCTCGAATTTGACAGGTTTATCGGGAACAAAAATCGCTCCGGGTGTCATTTCGTCATATTTCGCGACTGTGTCGCATTTGGCTAAAATTTGACTGGTCGATCGGAAACAAAAATCGCGCCGGGGACAATTTCGTCATTTTTCTCGACGGTGTCGGAATTGGTTGAAATTTGACAGGTTTATCGGGAACAAAAATCGCACCGGGTGTGATTTCGACATTTTTCAAGACAGTGTCGGAATTGGCTGAAATTTGACTTCCTGATCAGAAACGAAAACCGCGCCGGGGGCAATTTCGTCATTTTACTCGACTGTGTCGGAATTGGCTGAAATTCGGCAGTTTGATCTGAAATTAAAATCGCGTCGGGGGCAATTTCGTCATTTTCCCGACTGTGTCGGAATGGGCTCAAATTTGACAATTTGATCGGAAACAAAAATCGCCCTGGGCAATTTCGTCATTTTTCGCGACTGGGTCGGACTTGGCTAAAATTTGACAGGTTGATCGGAAACAAAAATCGCGCCGGGGGCAATTTCGTCATTTTTCTCGAATGTGTCGGAATGGGCTCAAATTTGACAGGTTGATCGGGAACAAAAATAGCACCGGGTGTAATTTCGTCATTTTCCACGACTGTGTCGAAATTGGCTAAAATTTACTGGTTGATCGGAAACGAAAATCGCACCGGGGGCAATTTCGTCTTTTTTCTCGACTGGGTCGGAATTCGCTAAAATTTGACGGGTTGATCGGAAACAAAAATTTCGCCGGGGCAATTTCATCATTTTTCTCAACTGTGTCGAAATGGGCTCAAATTTGACAGGTTGATCGGGAACGAAAATAGCACCGGGTGTAATTTCGTCATTTTCCGCGACTGTGTCGGAATTGGGAAAAATTTGACTGGTTGATCGGAAACAAAAATTGCGCCGGGGGTAATTTCGTCATTTTTCTCGACGGTGTCGAAATTGGTTGAAATTTGACAGGTTTATCGGGAACAAAAACCGCGCCGGGTGTAATTTCGTCATTTTTCGCGGCAGTGTCGGAATTGGCTGAAATTTGACTTGTTGATCAGAAACCGCGCCGGGGGCAATTTCGTCATTTTTCTCGACTGTGTCAGAATTGGTTGAAATTTGGCAGTTTGATCTGAAATAAAAATCGCGCCAGTGGCAGTTTCGTCATTTTTCTCGACTGTGTCGGAATGGGCTCAAATTTGAAAGGGTTGATCGGAAACAAAAATCGCGCCGGGGCAATTTCGTCATTTTTCGCTACTGGGTCGGAATTGGCTAAAATTTGACAGGTTGATCGGAAACAAAAATCGCGCCTGGGGCAATTTCGTCATTTTTCTCGGCTGTGTCGGAATGGGCTCAAATTTGACAGGTTGATCGGGAACAAAAATAGCACCGGGTGTAATTTCGTCATTTTCCGCGACTGTGTCGGAAATGGCTAAAATTTGACTGGTTGATCGGAAACGAAAATCGCGCCGGGGGCAATTTTGCCATTTTTCTCGACTGTGTCAGAATTGGCTGAAATTAGGCAGTTTGATCGGAAATAAAAATCGCGCCGACGGCAATTTCGTCATTTTTCTCGACTGTGTCGGAATGGGCTCAAATTTGACAGGTTGATCGGGAACAAAAATAGCACCGGGTGTAATTTCGTCATTTTCCGCGACTGTGTCGGAAATGGCTAAAATTTGACTGGTTGATCGGAAACGAAAATCGCGCCGGGGGCAATTTTGCCATTTTTCTCGACTGTGTCAGAATTGGCTGAAATTAGGCAGTTTGATCGGAAATAAAAATCGCGCCGACGGCAATTTCGTCATTTTTCTCGACTGTGTCGGAATGGGCTCAAATTTGACAGGTTGATCGGGAACAAAAATAGCACCGGGTGTAATTTCGTCATTTTCCGCGACTGTGTCGGAATTGGCCAAAATTTGACTGGTTGATCGGAAACGAAAATAGCGCCGGGGGCAATTTCGTCATTTTTCGCGACTGTGTCGGAATTGACTAAAATTTGACTTTTTGACTGGAAACAAAAACCGTGCCGGGGGCAATTTCGTCATTTTTCTCGACTGCGTCGGAATTGGCTGAAATTTAACAGGTTTATCGGGAAAGAAAATCGCTTCGGGTGTAATTTCGTCTTTTTTCGCGACAGTGTCGAAATTGGCTGAAATTAGACTTGTTGATCGGAAACAAAAATCGTGCCGGGGGAAATTTCGTCATTTTTCTCCACTGCGTCGGAATTGGCTGAAATTTGACAGGTTTATCGGGAACAAAAACCGCTTCGGGTGTAATTTTGTCTTTTTTCGCGACAGTGTCGAAATTGGCTGAAATTAGACTTGTTGATCGGAAACAAAAACCGTTCCGGGGGAAATTTCGTCATTTTTCTCGACTGTGTCGGAATTGGCTGAAATTTGACAGTTTGATCTGAAATAAAAATCGCGCCGGGGGCAATTTCGTCATTTTTTCTCGACTGTGTCGGAATGGGCTCAAATTTGACAGGTTGATCGGAAACAAAAATCGCGCAGGGGCAATTTAGTCATTTTTCGCGACTGGGTCGGAATTGGCTAAAATTTGACAGGTTGATCGGAAACAAAAATCGCGCCGGGGAAAATTTCGTCATTTTTCTCGACTGTGTCGGAATGGGCTCAAATTTGACAGGTTGATCAGGAACAAAAATAGCACAGGGTGTAATTTCGTCATTTTCTGCGACTGTGTCGAAAATGGCTAAAATTTGACTGGTTGATCGAAAACGAAAATCGCGCCGGGGGCAATTTTGCCATTTTTCTCGACTGTGTCAAAATTGGATGAAATTAGGCAGTTTGATCGGAAATAAAAATCGCGCCGGCGGCAATTTCGTCATTTTTCTCGACTGTGTCGGAATGGACTCAAATTTGACTGTTTATCGGGAACAAAAATCGCGCCGGGTGTAATTTTGTCATTTTTCGCGACTGTGTCGGAATTGACTAAAATTTGACTTTTTGACAGGAAACAAAAACCGCGCCGGGGGCAATTTCGTCTTTTTTCTCGACTGCGTCGGAATTGGCTGAAATTTGACAGGTTTATCGGGAACAAAAACCGCTTCGGGTGTAATTTCGTCTTTTTTCGCGACAGTGTCGAAATTGGCTGAAATTAGACTTGTTGATCAGAAACAAAAACCGTTCCGGGGGAAATTTCGTCATTTTTCTCGACTGCGTCGGAATTGGCTGAAATTTGGCAGTTTGATCTGAAATAAAAATCGCGCCGGGGGCAATTTCGTCATTTTTCTCGACTGTGTCGGAATGGGCTCAAATTTGACAGGTTGATCGGAAACAAAAATCGCGCCGGGGCAATTTAGTCATTTTTCGCGACTGGGTCGGAATTGGCTAAAATTTGACAGGTTGATCGGAAACAAAAATCGCGCCGGGGGCAATTTCGTCATTTTTCTCGGCTGTATCGGAATGGGCTCAAATTTGACAGGTAGATCGGGAACAAAAATAGCACCGGGTGTAATTTCGTCATTTTCCGCGACTGTGTCGGAAATGGCTAAAATTTGACTGGTTGATCGAAAACGAAAATCGCGCCGGGGGCAATTTTGCCATTTTTCTCGACTGTGTCAGAATTGGCTGAAATTAGGCAGTTTGATCGGAAATAAAAATCGCGCC
>NW_019262773.1:0-8814 GCF_002742605.1 Olea europaea var. sylvestris | reverse complement strand
CCGGGGGCAATTTCGTCATTTTTCTCGACTGTGTCGGAATTGGCTGAAATTTGGCAGTTTGATCTGAAATAAAAATCGCGCCGGGGGCAATTTCGTCATTTTTCTCGACTGTGTCGGAATGGGCTCAAATTTGGCAGTTTGGTCGGGAACGAAAATAGCACCGGGTGTAATTTCGTCATTTTCCGCGACTGTGTCGGAATTGGCCAAAATTTGACTGGTTGATCGAAAACGAAAATAGCGCCGGGGGCAATTTCGTCATTTTTCGCGACTGTGTCGGAATTGACTAAAATTTGACTTTTTGACTGGAAACAAAAGCCGCGCCGGGGGCAATTTCGTCATTTTTCTCGACTGCGTCGGAATTGGCTGAAATTTGACAGGTTTATCGGGAACAAAAATCGCTTCGGGTGTAATTTCGTATTTTTTCGCGACAGTGTCGAAATTGGCTGAAATTAGACTTGTTGATCGGAACCAAAAACCGTGCCGGGGGAAATTTCGTCATTTTTCTCAACTGCGTCGGAATTGGCTGAAATTTGACAGGTTTATCGGGAACAAAAACCGCTTCGGGTATAATTTTGTCTTTTTTCGCGACAGTGTCGAAATTGGCTGAAATTAGACTTGTTGATCGGAAACAAAAACCGTTCCGGGGGAAATTTCGTCATTTTTCTCGACTGTGTCGGAATGGGCTCAAATTTGACAGGTTGATCGGAAACAAAAATCGCGCCGGGGGAAATTTCGTCATTTTTCTCAACTGCGTCGGAATGGGCTCAAATTTGACAGGTTGATCGGAAACAAAAATCGCGCCGGGGGAAATTTCGTCATTTTTCTCAACTGCGTCGGAATGGGCTCAAATTTGACAGGTTGATCGGAAACAAAAATCGCGCAGGGGCAATTTAGTCATTTTTCGCGACTGGGTCGGAATTGGCTAAAATTTGACAGGTTGATCGTAAACAAAAATCGCGCCGGGGAAAATTTCGTCATTTTTCTCGACTGTGTCGGAATGGGCTCATATTTGACAGGTTGATCGGGAACAAAAATTGCACCGGGTGTAATTTCGTCATTTTCCGCGACTGTGTCGGAAATGGCTAAAATTTGACTGGTTGATCGGAAACGAAAATCGCCCCGGGGGCAATTTTACCATTTTTCTCGACTGTGTCAGAATTGGCTGAAATTAGGCAGTTTGATCTGAAATAAAAATCGCGCCGGCGGCAATTTCGTCATTTTTCTCGACTGTGTCGGAATGGACTCAAATTTGACAGGTTTATCGGGAAAAAAATCGCGCCGGGTGTAATTTTGTCATTTTTCGCGACTGCGTCGGAATTGACTAAAATTTGACTTTTTGATCGGAAACAAAAACCGCGCCGGGGGCAATTTCTTCATTTTTCTCGACTGCGTCGGAATTGGCTGAAATTTGACAGGTTTATCGGGAACAAAAACCGCTTCGGGTGTAATTTCGTCTTTTTTCGCGACAGTGTCGAAATTGGCTGAAATTAGAATTGTTGATCGGAAACAAAAACTGTTCCGGGGGAAATTTCGTCATTTTTCTCGACTGTGTCGGAATTGGCTGAAATTTGGCAGTTTGATCTGAAATAAAAATCGCGCCGGCGGCAATTTCGTCATTTTTCGCGACTGTGTCGGAATTGGCTAAAATTTGACAAGTTGATCGGAAATAAAAATCGCGCCGGCGGCAATTTCGTCATTTTTCTCGACTGTGTCAGAAGCTGTGTCGGAATGGGCTCAAATTTGACAGGTTTATCAGGAACAAAAATCGCGCCGGGGCAATTTAGTCATTTTTCGCGACTGGGTCGGAATTGGCTAAAATTTGACAAGTTGATCGGAAATAAAAATCGCGCCGGCGGCAATTTCGTCATTTTTCTCGACTGTGTCAGAAGCTGTGTCGGAATGGGCTCAAATTTGACAGGTTTATCAGGAACAAAAATCGCGCCGGGGCAATTTAGTCATTTTTCGCGACTGGGTCGGAATTGGCTAAAATTTGACAAGTTGATCGGAAATAAAAATCGCGCCGGCGGCAATTTCGTCATTTTTCTCGACTGTGTCAGAAGCTGTGTCGGAATGGGCTCAAATTTGACAGGTTTATCAGGAACAAAAATCGCGCCGGGGCAATTTAGTCATTTTTCGCGACTGGGTCGGAATTGGCTAAAATTTGACAAGTTGATCGGAAATAAAAATCGCGCCGGCGGCAATTTCGTCATTTTTCTCGACTGTGTCAGAAGCTGTGTCGGAATGGGCTCAAATTTGACAGGTTTATCAGGAACAAAAATCGCGCCGGGGCAATTTAGTCATTTTTCGCGACTGGGTCGGAATTGGCTAAAATTTGACAAGTTGATCGGAAATAAAAATCGCGCCGGCGGCAATTTCGTCATTTTTCTCGACTGTGTCAGAAGCTGTGTCGGAATGGGCTCAAATTTGACAGGTTTATCAGGAACAAAAATCGCGCCGGGGCAATTTAGTCATTTTTCGCGACTGGGTCGGAATTGGCTAAAATTTGACAAGTTGATCGGAAATAAAAATCGCGCCGGCGGCAATTTCGTCATTTTTCTCGACTGTGTCAGAAGCTGTGTCGGAATGGGCTCAAATTTGACAGGTTTATCAGGAACAAAAATCGCGCCGGGGCAATTTAGTCATTTTTCGCGACTGGGTCGGAATTGGCTAAAATTTGACAAGTTGATCGGAAATAAAAATCGCGCCGGCGGCAATTTCGTCATTTTTCTCGACTGTGTCGGAATGGGCTCGAATTTGACAGGTTGATCGGGAACAAAAATAGCACCGGGTGTAATTTCGTCATTTTCCGCGACTGTGTCGGAATTGGCCAAAATTTGACTGGTTGATCGGAAACAAAAATAGCGCCGGGGGCAATTTCGTCATTTTTCGCGACTGTGTCGGAATTGACTAAAATTTGGCTTTTTGACCGGAAACAAAAACCGCGCCGGGGGCAATTTCGTCATTTTTCTCGACTGCATCGGAATTGGCTGAAATTTGACAGGTTTATCGGGAACAAAAACCGCTTCGGGTGTAATTTCGTCTTTTTTCGCGACAGTGTCGAAATTGGCTGAAATTAGACATGTTGATCGGAAACAAAAACTGTGCCGGGGGAAATTTCGTCATTTTTCTCGACTGTGTCGGAATTGGCTGAAATTTGGCAGTTTGATCTGAAATAAAAATCGCGCCGGGGGCAATTTCGTCATTTTTCTCGACTGTGTCGGAATGGGCTCAAATTTGGCAGTTTGATCGGGAACGAAAATAGCACCGGGTGTAATTTAGTCATTTTCCGCGACTGTGTCGAAATTGGCCAAAATTTGACTGGTTGATCGGAAACGAAAATAGCGCCGGGGGCAATTTCGTCATTTTTCTCGACTGTGTCGGAATGGGCTCAAATTTGGCAGGTTGATCGGGAACAAAAATAGCACTGGGTGTAATTTCGTCATTTTCCGCGACTGTGTCGGAATTGGCTAAAATTTGACTGGTTGATCGGAAACGAAAATCGCGCCGGGGCAATTTCGTCATTTTTCTCGACTGGGTCGGAATTCTCTAAAATTTGACAGGTTGATCGTAAACAAAAATTGCGCCGGGGCAATTTTATCATTTTTCTCGACTGTGTCGGAATGGGCTCAAATTTGACAGGTTGATCGGGAACGAAAATAGCACCGGGTGTAATTTCGTCATTTTCCACGACCGTGTCGGAATTGGCAAAAATTTGACTGGTTGATCGGAAACAAAAATCGCGCCGGGGGCAATTTCGTCATTTTTCTAGACGGTGTCGAAATTGGTTGAAATTTGACAGGTTTATCGAGAACAAAAACCGCGCCGGCTGTAATTTCGTCATTTTTCGTGGCAGTGTCGGAATTGGCTGAAATTTGACTTGTTGATCAGAAACCGCGCCGGGGGCAATTTCGTCATTTTTCTCGACTGTGTCGGAATTGGCTGAAATTTGTCTTGTTGATCAGAAACCGCGCCGGGGGCTATTTCGTCATTTTTCTAGACGGTGTCGAAATTGGCTGAAATTTGTCTTGTTGATCAGAAACCGCGCCGGGGGCTATTTCGTCATTTTTCTAGACGGTGTCGAAATTGGCTGAAATTTGTCTTGTTGATCAGAAACCGCGCCGGGGGCTATTTCGTCATTTTTCTAGACGGTGTCGAAATTGGCTGAAATTTGTCTTGTTGATCAGAAACCGCGCCGGGGGCTATTTCGTCATTTTTCTAGACGGTGTCGAAATTGGCTGAAATTTGTCTTGTTGATCAGAAACCGCGCCGGGGGCTATTTCGTCATTTTTCGCGACTGGGTCGGAATTGGCAAAAATTTGACTGGTGGATCGGAAACAAAAATCGCGCCGGGGCAATTTAGTCATTTTTCGCGACTGGGTCGGAATTGGCTAAAATTTGACAGGTTGATAGGAAACAAAAATCGCGCCGGGGTGCAATTTCGTCATTTTTCTCGGCTGTGTCGGAATGGGCTCAAATTTGACAAGTTGATCGCGAACAAAAATTGCACCGGGTGTAATTTCGTCATTTTCCGCGACTGTGTCGGAAATGGCTAAAATTTGACTGGTTGATCGGAAACGAAAATCGCCCCGGGGGCAATTTTGCCATTTTTCTCGACTGTGTCAGAATTGGCTGAAATTAGGCAGTTTGATCTGAAATAAAAATCGCGCCGGCGGCAATTTCGTCATTTTTCTCGATTGTGTCGGAATGGACTCAAATTTGACTGGTTTATCGGGAACAAAAATCGCGCTGGGTATAATTTTGTCATTTTTCGCGACTGTGTCGGAATTGACTAAAATTTGACTTTTTGACCGGAAACAAAAACCGCGCCGGGGGCAATTTCGTCATTTTTCTCGATTGCGTCGGAATTGGCTGAAATTTGACAGGTTTATCGGGAACAAAAATCGTTTCGAGTGTAATTTCGTCTTTTTTTGCGACAGTGTCGAAATTGGCTGAAAATAGACTTGTTGATCGGAAACAAAAACCGTTCCGGGGGAAATTTCGTCATTTTTCTCGACTGTGTTGGAATTGGCGGAAATTTGACAGTTTGATCTGAAATAAAAATCGCGCCGGGGGCAATTTCGTCATTTTTCTCGACTGTGTCGGAATGGGTTCAAATTTGACAGGTTGATCGGAAACAAAAATCGCGCCGGGGCAATTTAGTCATTTTTCGCGACTGGGTCGGAATTGGCTAAAATTTGACAGGTTGATCGGAATCAAAAATCGCGCCGGGGGCAATTTCGTCATTTTTCTCGGCTGTGTCGGAATGGGCTCAAATTTGACAGGTTGATCGGGAACAAAAATAGCACCTGGTGTAATTTCGTCATTTTCCGCGACTGTGTCGGAATTGGCCAAAATTTGACTGGTTGATCGGAAATGAAAATAGCGCCGGGGGCAATTTCGTCATTTTTCTCGACTGTGTCGGAATGGGCTCAAATTTGGCAGGTTGATCGGGAACAAAAATAGCACCGGGTGTAATTTCGTCATTTTTCGCGACTGTGTCGGAAATGGCTAAAATTTGACTGGTTGATCGGAAACGAAAATCGCGCCGGGGGGAATTTCGTCATTTTTCTCGACTATGTCGGAATGGGCTCAAATTTGGCAGGGTGATCGGGGACAAAAATAGCACCGGGTGTAATTTCGTCATTTTTCGCGACTGTGTCGGAAATGGCTAAAATTTGACTGGTTGATCGGAAACGAAAATCGCGCCGGGGGGAATTTCGTCATTTTTCTCGACTATGTCGGAATGGGCTCAAATTTGGCAGGGTGATCGGGGACAAAAATAGCACCGGGTGTAATTTCGTCATTTTTCGCGACTGTGTCGGAAATGGCTAAAATTTGACTGGTTGATCGGAAACGAAAATCGCGCCGGGGGGAATTTCGTCATTTTTCTCGACTATGTCGGAATGGGCTCAAATTTGGCAGGGTGATCGGGGACAAAAATAGCACCGGGTGTAATTTCGTCATTTTTCGCGACTGTGTCGGAAATGGCTAAAATTTGACTGGTTGATCGGAAACGAAAATCGCGCCGGGGGGAATTTCGTCATTTTTCTCGACTATGTCGGAATGGGCTCAAATTTGGCAGGGTGATCGGGGACAAAAATAGCACCGGGTGTAATTTCGTCATTTTTCGCGACTGTGTCGGAAATGGCTAAAATTTGACTGGTTGATCGGAAACGAAAATCGCGCCGGGGGGAATTTCGTCATTTTTCTCGACTATGTCGGAATGGGCTCAAATTTGGCAGGGTGATCGGGGACAAAAATAGCACCGGGTGTAATTTCGTCATTTTTCGCGACTGTGTCGGAAATGGCTAAAATTTGACTGGTTGATCGGAAACGAAAATCGCGCCGGGGGGAATTTCGTCATTTTTCTCGACTATGTCGGAATGGGCTCAAATTTGGCAGGGTGATCGGGGACAAAAATAGCACCGGGTGTAATTTCGTCATTTTTCGCGACTGTGTCGGAAATGGCTAAAATTTGACTGGTTGATCGGAAACGAAAATCGCGCCGGGGGGAATTTCGTCATTTTTCTCGACTATGTCGGAATGGGCTCAAATTTGGCAGGGTGATCGGGGACAAAAATAGCACCGGGTGTAATTTCGTCATTTTTCGCGACTGTGTCGGAAATGGCTAAAATTTGACTGGTTGATCGGAAACGAAAATCGCGCCGGGGGGAATTTCGTCATTTTTCTCGACTATGTCGGAATGGGCTCAAATTTGGCAGGGTGATCGGGGACAAAAATAGCACCGGGTGTAATTTCGTCATTTTTCGCGACTGTGTCGGAAATGGCTAAAATTTGACTGGTTGATCGGAAACGAAAATCGCGCCGGGGGGAATTTCGTCATTTTTCTCGACTATGTCGGAATGGGCTCAAATTTGGCAGGGTGATCGGGGACAAAAATAGCACCGGGTGTAATTTCGTCATTTTTCGCGACTGTGTCGGAAATGGCTAAAATTTGACTGGTTGATCGGAAACGAAAATCGCGCCGGGGGGAATTTCGTCATTTTTCTCGACTATGTCGGAATGGGCTCAAATTTGGCAGGGTGATCGGGGACAAAAATAGCACCGGGTGTAATTTCGTCATTTTTCGCGACTGTGTCGGAAATGGCTAAAATTTGACTGGTTGATCGGAAACGAAAATCGCGCCGGGGGGAATTTCGTCATTTTTCTCGACTATGTCGGAATGGGCTCAAATTTGGCAGGGTGATCGGGGACAAAAATAGCACCGGGTGTAATTTCGTCATTTTTCGCGACTGTGTCGGAAATGGCTAAAATTTGACTGGTTGATCGGAAACGAAAATCGCGCCGGGGGGAATTTCGTCATTTTTCTCGACTATGTCGGAATGGGCTCAAATTTGGCAGGGTGATCGGGGACAAAAATAGCACCGGGTGTAATTTCGTCATTTTTCGCGACTGTGTCGGAAATGGCTAAAATTTGACTGGTTGATCGGAAACGAAAATCGCGCCGGGGGGAATTTCGTCATTTTTCTCGACTATGTCGGAATGGGCTCAAATTTGGCAGGGTGATCGGGGACAAAAATAGCACCGGGTGTAATTTCGTCATTTTTCGCGACTGTGTCGGAATGGGCTAAAATTTGACAGGTAGATCGGAAACAAAAACCGCACCGGGTCAATTTCGTCTTTTTTCGCGACCGTGTCGGAATGGGCTTAAATTTGGCAGGTTGATCGGGAACAAAAATAGCACCTGGTGTAATTTCGTCATTTGCCGCGACTGTGTCGGAATTGGCCAAAATTTGACTGGTTGATCGGAAACGAAAATAGCGCCGGGGGCAATTTCGTCATTTTTCGCGACTGTGTTGGAATTGACTAAAATTTGACTTTTTGACTGGAAACAAAAACCGCGCCAAGGGCAATTTCGTCATTTTTCTCGACTGCGTCGGAATTGGCTGAAATTTGACAGGTTTATCGGGAACAAAAACCGCTTCGGGTGTAATTTCGTCTTTTTTCGCGACAGTGTCGAAATTGGCTGAAATTAGACTTGTTGATCGGAAACAAAAACCGTGCCGGGGGAAATTTCGTCATTTTTCTCGACTGCGTCAGAATTGGCTAAAATTTGACAGGTTTATCGGGAACAAAAACCGCTTCGGGTGTAATTTCGTCTTTTTTCGCGACAGTGTCGAAATCGGCTGAAATTAGACTTGTTGATCGGAAACAAAAACCGTTCCGGGGGAAATTTCGACATTTTTCTCGACTGTGTCGGAATTAGCTGAAATTTGGCAGTTTGATCTGAAATTAAAATCGCGCCGGGGGTAATTTCGTGATTTTCTCGACTGTGTCGGAATGGGTTCAAATTTGACACATTGATCGGAAACAAAAATCGTGCCGGGGCAATTTAGTCATTTTTCGCGACTGGGTCGGAATTGGCTAAAATTTGACAGGTTGATCGGAAACAAAAATCGCGCCTGGGGCAATTTCGTCATTTTTCTCGGCTGTGTCGGAATGGGCTCAAATTTGACAGGTTGATCGGGAACAAAAATAGCACCGGGTGTAATTTCGTCATTTTCCGCGACTGTGTCGGAAATGGCTAAAATTTGACTGGTTGATCGAAAACGAAAATCGCGCCGGGGGCAATTTTGCCATTTTTCTCGACTGTGTCAGAATTGGCTGAAATTAGGCAGTTTGATCGGAAATAAAAATCGCGCCATCGGCAATTTCGTCATTTTTCTCGACTGTGTCGGAATGGACTCAAATTTGACTGGTTTATCGGGATTAAAAATCGCGCCGGGTGTAATTTTGTCATTTTTCGCGACTGTGTCGGAATTGACTAAAATTTGACTTTTTGACCGGAAACAA
>NW_019262772.1:0-22132 GCF_002742605.1 Olea europaea var. sylvestris | reverse complement strand
CAAATATAAAATTGCTCATTCTTTCGAAAAATGGCTGAAATCCCTCATACGTCACTTCGAAGTAGTGAGTTCAATCCAAAACGATAGCTACATTTCCAAAAAGTACTTATGGGCCCAAAACGGACACAGTGTGGAAAAGTTACGCTCAATTCTTTGTACGCCGACTATCCGAGCGTTCCAAATATAAAAGTGCTCAATCTTTTGAAAAATTGCCATAATCCCTCATACATCACGACGAAGAGGAGAGTTCAATCCAAAACGGTCGCAACATTTGCAAAAAATACTTATGGGCCCAAAACAAACACAGTGTGCAAAAGTTACGCTCAATTCTTCGTACGCCGACTATCCAAGCGTTCCAAATATAAAAGTGCTCATTCTTTCGAAAAATGGCCGAAATCCCTCATACATCACGACGAAGTGCTGAGTTCAATCTAAAACGGTAGCTACATTTCCAAAAAGTACTTAAGGGCCCGAAACGGATACCATGTGCAAAAGTTACGCTGAATGCTTCGTACGCCGACTATCCGAGCATTCCAAATATAAAGTGCTCGTCCTTTTGAAAAATGGCCGAAATCCCTTAATCGTCACGACGAAGTTTTGAGTTCAATCCAAAACGTTCGCTACATTTCCAAAAAGTACTTATGGTCCCAAAACGGACACCGTGTGCAAAAGTTACGCTCAATTCTTCGTACGCCGACTATCCAAGCCTTCCAAATATAAAATAGCTCATTCTTTTGAAAAATGGCCGAAATCCCTCATACATCACGACGAAGCGGTGAGTTCAATCCAAAACGGTCGCTACATTTCCAAAGAGTACTTATGGGCCTGAAACGGACACCGTGTGCAAAAGTTAGGCTCAATTCTTTCTACGCCGACTATCCAAGCCTTCCAAATATAAAATTGCTCATTCTTTCAAAAAATTGTAGAAATACTTCATACCTCACGAAGAAGCGGTGAGTTCAATCCAAAACGGTCGCTACATTTCCAAAAAGTACTTATGGGACCAAAACGGACACAGTGTGCAAAAGTTATGCTCAATACTTCGTATGCTGACTATCCAAGCGTTCCAAATATAAAAGTGGTCATTCTTTTAAAAAATGGCTGAAATCTCTCAGATGTCAGGACGAAGTTGTGAGTTCAATCCAAAACGGTCGCTACATTTCCAAAAAGTACTTATGGGCCCAAAGCGGACACCGTGTGCAAAAGTTAGGCTCAATTCTTCTTACGCCGACTATCCAAGCCTTCCAAATATAAAATTACTCATTCTTTCGAAAAATTGCAGAAATTCGTCGTACCTCACGACGAAGCGGTGAGTTCAATCCAAAACGGTCGCTACATTTCCAAAAAGTACTTATGGGCCCAAAACGGACACCGTGTGGAAAAGTTACGCTCAATTCTTCGTACGCCGACTATCTGAGTGTTCCAAATATAAAAGTGCTCATTCTTTCAAAAAATGGCCATAATCCCTAATACATCACGACGAAGCGTTGAGTTCAATCCAAAATGGTCGCAGCGTTTCCAAAAAATACTTATGGGCTCGAAACAAACACCGTGTGCAAAAGTTACGCTCAGTTCTTCGTACACCGACTATCCAAGCGTTCCAAATATAAAAGTGCTCATTCTTTCGAAAAATGGCCGAAATCCCTCATACATCACGACGAAGCGCTGAGTTCAATCTGAAACGTTGGCTACATTTCCAAAAAGTACATATGGGCCCGAAACAGATACCATGTGCAAAAGTTACGCTGAATTCTTCGTGCGCCGACTATCCGAGCATTCCAAATATAAAAGTGCTCGTCCTTACGAAAAATGGCTGAAATCCCTTAATCGTCACGACGAAGTTGTGAGTTCAATCCAAAACGGTCGCTACATTTCCAAAAAGTACTTATGGTCCCAAAACGGACACCGTGTGCAAAAGTTATGCTCAATTCTTCGTACGCCGACTATCCAAGCCTTCCAAATATAAAATTGCTCATTCTTTCGAAAAATGGCCGAAATCCCTCATACATCACAACGAAGTGGTGAGTTCAATCCAAAATGGTCGCTACATTTCCAAAGAGTACTTATGGGCCCGAAACGGACACCGTGTGCAAAAGTTACGTTCAATTCTTCTTACGCCAACTATCCGAGCGTTCCAATTATAAAAGTACTCATTCTTTCAAAAAATAGCCAAAATCCATCAAACGTAACGATGAAATTGTGAGTTCAATCCAAAACGGTCGCTACATTTCCAAAAAGTACTAATGGGCCCGAAACGGACACCGTGTGCAAAAGTTAGGCTCAATTCTTCGTACGCTGACTATCCAAGCCTTCCAAATATAAAAGTGCTCGTCCTTTTGAAAAATTGCCGAAATCCCACGTACATCACGACGACATTGTGAGTTCAATCCAAAATGGTCGCTACATTTTCAAAAAGAACTTATAGGCCCAAAACGGACACTGTGAGCAAAAGTTACGCTCAATTCTTCGTACGTCGGCTATCCAAGCCTTCCAAATATAAAATTGCTCATTCTTTCGAAAAATGGCCGAAATCCCTCATACGTCACGAAAAATTCGTAAGTTCAATACAAAACGATCACTACATTTCCAAAAAGTACTTATGGGCCCAAAACGGACACAATGTGCAAAAGTTTCGCTCAATTCTTCGTACGCCGACTATCCAAGCCTTCCAAATATAAAATTGCTCATTCTTTCGAAAAATGGCAGAAATTCATCATACCTCACGATGAAGCGGTGAGTTTAATCCAAAACGGTCGCTACATTTCCAAAAAGTACTTATGGGCCCAAAACGGACACCGTGTGGAAAAGTTACGCTCAATTCTTCGTACGCCGACTATCTGAGATTTCCAAATATAAAAGTGCTAATTCTTTCAAAAAATGGCCGAAATCCCTCATACCTTACGACGAAGCGGTGAGTTCAATCAAAACCGGTCGCTACATTTCCAAAAAGTACTTATGGCCCCAAAACGGAAACCGTGAGCAAAAGTTACGCGCAATTCATCGTACGCCGACTATCCAAGCCTTCTGAATATAAAATTGCTCAATCCTTCGAAAAAGGGCCGAAATCCCTCATACGTCACGACGAAGTAGTGAGTTTAATCCAAAACGGTCGCTTCATTTCCAAAAAGTAATTATGGGCCCAAAACGGAAACCATGTGCAAAAATTATGCTCAATTCTTTGTACGTCGACTATCCAAGCCTTCCAAATATAAAAGTGCTAATTCTTTCAAAAAATGGCCGAAATCCCTCATACCTTATGACGAAGCGGTGAGTTCAATCCAAAACGATCGCTACATTTCCAAAAAGTACTTATGGGCCCAAAACAGACACCCTGAGCAAAAGTTACACTTAATTCTTTGTACGCCGACTATCCAAGCCTTCCGAATATAAAATTGCTCATTCTTTTGAAAAATGGCCGAAATCCCTCATACGTCACGACAAAGTTGTGAGTTCAATCCAGAAAGGTCGCTACATTTCCAAAAAGTACTTATGGGCCCAAAACGGACACCGTGTGCAAAAGTTACGCTCAATTCTTCGTACGCCGACTATCCAAGCCTTCCAAATATAAAATTGCTCATTCTTTCGAAAAATGGCCGAAATTCCTCATATGTCACGGCGAAGTTGTGAGTTCAATCCAAAACGGTCGCTACATTCCAAAAAGTACATATGGGCCCAAAACGGACACCGTGTGCAAAAGTTAGGCTCAATTCTTCGTATGCCGACTATCCAAGCCTTCCAAATATAAAATTGCTCATTCTTTCGAAAAATGGCCGAAATTCTTCTTACCTCACGACGAAGTGGTGAGTTCAATCCAAAACGGTCGCTACATTTTCAAAAAGTACTTATGGGCCCAAAACGGACACCGTGTGCAAAAGTTACGCTCAATACTTCGTATGCCGACTATCCAAGCGTTCCAAATATAAAAGTGGTCATTCTTTTAAAAATGTCCAAAATCTCTCAGATGTCAGGACAAAGTTGTGAGTTCAATCCAAAACGGTCGCTACATTTCCAAAAAGTACTTATGGGCCCAAAACGGACACCGTGTGCAAAAGTTAGGCTCAATTCTTCGTACGCCGAATATCCAAGCCTTCCAAATCTAAAATTGCTCATTCTTTCAAAAAATGGCCGAAATCTCTCATACGTCACTTCGAAGTAGTGAGTTCAATCCAAAACAGTCGTTACGTTTCCAAAAAGTACTTATGGGCCCAATACGGACAGCATGTGCAAAAGTTACGCTCAATTTTTCGTACGCCGACAATCCAAGCCTTCCAAATATAAAATTGCTCATTCTTTCAAAAAATGGCCGAAATCCCCCATACATCACGACGAAGCGGTGAGTTCAATTAAAAACGGTCGCTCTATTTCCAAAAAATACTTATGGGCCCGAAACGGACATCGTGTGCAAACGTTAAGTTCAATTCTTCGTACGCCGACTATCCAAGCGTTCCAAATATAAAAGTGCTCATTCTTTCGAAAAATGGCCGAAATCCCTCAAACATCACGATGAAGCGATGAGTTCAATCCAAAACGGTCGCTACATTTCCAAAAAGTACTTATGGGCCCGAAACGGATACCATATGCAAAACTTACGCTCAATTCTTCGTACGCCGACTATCTGATCGTTCCAAATATAAAAGTACTCGTTCTTTTGAAAAATGGCCAAAATCCCTCAAACGTGGCGACGAAGTTGTGAGTTCAATCCAAAACGGTCGCTACATTTTCAAAAACTACTTATGGGCCCGAAACGGATACCATGTGCAAAACTTACGCTCAATTCTTCGTACGCCGACTATCCGAGCGTTCCAAATATAAAAGTACACGTTCTTTTGAAAAATGGCCAAAATCCCTCAAACGTCACGACGAAGTTGTGAGTTCAATCCAAAATGGTCGGTACATTTCCAAAAAGTACTTATGGTCCCAAAATGGACACCGTGTGCAAAAGTTATGCTCAATTCCTCGTACGCTGACTATCCAAGCCTTGTAAATATAAAATTGCTCATTCTTTCGAAAAATGGCCGTAATCCCTCATACATCACGACGAAGCGGTGAGTTCAATCCAAAATGGTCGCTACATTTCCAAAAACTACTTATGGCCCCAAAACGGACACCGTGAGCAAAAGTTACGCTCAATTCTTCGTACGCCGACTATCCAAGAGTTCCTTTCCAAAAAGTACTTTTGGGCCCGAAACGGACACAGTGTGGAAAATTTACGCTCAATTCTTCGTACGCCGACTATCCAAGCCTTCCGAATATAAAATTGCTCATTCTTTCGAAAAAGGGCCGAAATCCCTCATATATCATGACGAAGCGGTGTGTTCAATCCAAAACGGTGGCTACATTTCCAAAAAGTACTTATGGGCCCGAAATGGATTCCATGAGCAAAAGTTACGCTCTATTCTTCGTACGCCGCGTGCAAAAGTTACGCTCAATTCTTCGTACGCCGACTATCCAAGCCTTCCGAATAAAAAATTGCTCATTCTTTCGAAAAATGGCCGAAATTCCTCATACCTCACAATGAAGCGGTGAGTTCAATCCAAAACGGTTGCTACAATTCCAAAAAGTACTTATGGGCCCAAAACGGACATCGTGTGCAAAAGTTACAGTCAATACTTCGTATGCCGACTATCCAAGCGTTCCAAATATAAAAGTGGTCATTCTATTAAAAAATGGCCGAAATCCCTCAGACGTCAGGACGACGTTGTGAGTTCAATCCAAAACGGTCGCTAAATTTTCAAAAAGTACTTATGGTCCCAAAACGGACACCGTGTGCAAAACTTAGGCTCAATTCTTCGTACGACGAATATCCAAGCCTTCCAAATATAAAATTGCTCATTCTTTCGAAAAATGGCCAAAATCCCTCATACCTCACGACGAAGCGGTGAGTTCAATCCAAAACGGTCGCTACAATTCCAAAAAGTACTTATGGGCCCAAAACGGACACCGTGTGCAAAAGTTACGCTCACTACTTCGTGTACCGACTATCCAAGCGTTCCAAATATAAAAGTGGTCGTTCTTTTAAAAAATATTCGAAACCTCTCAGACGTCAGGACGACGTTGTGAGTTCAATCCAAGACGGTCGCTGCATTTCCAAAAAGTGCTTATGGGCAAAGAGAGGGCACCGTGTACAAAAGTTACGCTCAATACTTCGTATGCCGACTATCCAAGCGTTCCAAATATAAAAGTGGTCATTCTATTAAAAAATGGCCCGAATCCCTCAGACGTCAGGACGACATTCTGAGTTTAGTCCAAAACGGTCGCTACATTTCCAAAAAGTACTTATGGGCAAAAAAAGGACACCGTGTGCAAATGTTAGGCTCAATTCTTCGTACGCCGACTATCCAAGCCTTCCAAATATAAAATTGCTCATTCTTTCGAAAAATTGCCAAAATTCCTCATACCTCACGAGGAAGCGCTGAGTTCAATCCAAAACGGTCGCTACAATTCCAAAAAGTACTTATGGGCCCAAAACGGACACCGTGTGCAAAAGTTACTCTCAATACTTCGTATGCCGACTATCCAAGTGTTCTAAATATAAAAGTGGTCATTCTATTAAAAAATGGCCAAAATCCCTCTGACATCAGGACGACGTTGTGAGTTCAATCCAAAACGGTCGCTACATTTCCAAAAAGTACTTATGGGCCCAAAAGGGACACCGTGTGCAAAAGTTAGGCTCAATTCTTCGTACGACGACTATCCAAGCCTTCCAAATATAAAATTGCTCATTCTTTCGAAAAATGGCCGAAATTGCTCATACCTCACGACGAAGCGGTGAGTTCAATCCAAAACGGTTGCTACAATTCCAAAAAGTACTTATGGGCCCAAAACGGACACCGTGTGCAAAAGTTACGCTCACTACTTCGTGTGCCGACTATCCAAGCGTTCCAAATATAAAAGTGGTCGTTCTTTTAAAAAATATTCGAAACCTCTCAGACGTCAGGACGACGTTGTGAGTTCAATCCAAGACGGTCGCTGCATTTCCAAAAAGTACTTATGGGCAAAAAAAGGGCACCGTGTGCAAAACGTACGCTCAATACTTCGTATGCCGACTATCCAAGCGTTCCAAATATAAAAGTGGACATTCTATTAAAAAATCGCCCAAATCCCTCAGACGTCAGGACGACGTTCTGAGTTCAGTCCAAAACGGTCGCTACATTTCCAAAAAGTACTTATGGGCCCAAAACGGACACCGTGTGCAAACGTTAGGCTCAATTCTTCGTACGCCGACTATCCAAGCCTTCCAAATATAAAATTGCTTATTCTATCGAAAAATGGCCAAAATTCCTCATACCTCACGACGAAGCGGTGAGTTCAATCCAAAACGGTCGCTACAATTCCAAAAAGTACTTATGGGCCCAAAACGGACACCGTGTGCAAACGTTAGGCTCAATTCTTCGTACGCCGACTATCCAAGCCTTCCAAATATAAAATTGCTCATTCTTTCGACAAATGGCCGAAATTCCTCATACCTCACGACGAAGCGGAGAGTTCAATCCAAAACGGTCGCTAAATTTTCAAAAAGTACTTATGGGCCCGAAACGGACACCGTGTGCAAACGTTAGGCTCAATTCTTCGTACGCCGACTATCCAAGCGTTCCAAATATGCAAGTGCTCATTCTTTCGAAAAATGGCCGAAATCCCTCAGACGTCAGGACGACGTTCTGAGTTCAGTCCAAAACGCTCGCTACATTTCCAAAAAGTAGTTATGGGCCCAAAACGGACGCCGTGTGCAAAAGTTACGCTCACTACTTCGTGTGCCGACTATCCAAGCGTTCCAAATATAAAAGTGGTCGTTCTTTTAAAAAATATTCGAAACCTCTCAGACGTAAGGACGACGTTGTGAGTTCAATCCAAGACGGTCGCTGCATTTCCAAAAAGTACTTATGGGCAAAAAAAGGGCACCGTGTGCAAAAGTTACGCTCAATACTTCGTATGCCGACTATCCAAGCGTTCCAAATATAAAAGTGGTCATTCTATTAAAAAATGGCCCAAATCCCTCAGAAGTCAGGACGACGTTCTGAGTTCAGTCCAAAACGGTCGCTACATTTCCAAAAAGTATTATGGGCCCAAAATGGACACCGTGTGCAAACGTTAGGCTCAATTCTTCGTACGCCGACTATCCAAGCCTTCCAAATATAAAATTGCTTATTCTATCGAAAAATGGTCAAAATTCCTCATACCTCACGACGAAGCGGTGAGTTCAATCCAAAACGGTCGCTACAATTCCAAAAAGTAATTATGGGCTCGAAACGGGCACCGCGTACAAAAGATACGCTCAATACTTCGTATGCCGACTATCCAAGTGTTCCAAATATAAAAGTGGTCCTTCTATTAATAATGGTGGAATTCCCTCAGACGTCAAGAGGATGTTGTAAGTTCAATCCAAAACAGTCGTTACATTTCCAAAAAGTACCTACGGGCCCAAAACGGACACCGTGTGCAAAAGTTAGGCTCAATTCTTCATATGCCGCCTATCCAAGCCTTCCAAATATAAAATTGCTCATTCTTTCGAAAAATGGCCGAAATTCCTTATACCTCACGATAAAGCGGTGAGTTCAATCCAAAACGGTCGCTACAATTCCAAAAAGTACTTGTGGGCCCAAAACGGACACCGTGTGCAAACGTTACGCTCACTACTTCGTATGCCGACTATCCAAGCGTTCCAAATATAAAAGTGGTCATTCTTTTAAAAAATGGCCAAAATCTCTCAGACGTCAGGACGACGTTGTGAGTTCAATCCAAAACGATCGATACATTTCCAAAAAGTAATTATGGGCCCAAAACGGACACCGTGTCCAAAAGTTACGCTCCATACTTCGTATGCCGACTATCCAAGCATTCCAAATATAAAAGTGGTCATTCTATTAAAAAATGGCCGAAATCCCTCAGACGTCAGGACGACGTTGTGAGTTCAATCTAAAACGGTCGCTACATTTCCAAAAAGTACTTATGGGCCCAAAACGGACACCATGTGCAAAAGTTAGGCTCAATTCTTCGTACGCCGACTATCCAAGCTTTCCAAATATAAAATTTCTCATTCTTTCGAAAAATGGCCAAAATTCCTCATACCTCACGACGAAGCGGTGAGTTCAATCCAAAACGGTAGCTACATTTCCAAGAAGTACTTATGGGCCCAAAACGGACACCGTGTACAAAAGTTAAGCTCAATACTTCGTATGCCGACTATCCGAACGTTCCAAATATAAAAGTCGTCATTCTTTTAAAAAATGGCCACAATCTCTCAGACGTCAGGACGACGTTGTGAGTTCAATCCAAAACGGTCGCTACGTTTCCAAAAAGTACTTATGGGCCAAAAACGGACACCGTGTGCAAATGTTAGGCTCAATTCTTCGTACGCCGACTATCCAAGCCTTCAAAATATAAAATTGCTCATTCTTTCGAAAAATGGCCGAAATTCCTCATACCTCATGACGAAGCGATGAGTTCAATCCAAAACGGTCGCTACAATTCCAAAAAGTACTTATGGGCCGAAAACGGACACCGTGGGCAAAACTTATGCTCAATACTTCGTATGCCGACTATCCAAGCGTTCCAAATATAAAAAAATGGCCGAAATCCCTCAGATGTCAGGACGACGTTGTGAGTTCAATCCATAACGGTCGCTACATTTCCAAAAAGTACTTATGGGCCCAAAATGGACACCGTGTGCAAAAGTTAGGCTCAATTCCTCGTACGCCGACTATCCAAGCCTTCCAAATATAAAATTGCTCATTTTTTTGAAAAATGGCCGAAATTCCTCATACCTCACGACTAAGCGGTGAGTTCAATACAAAACGGTCGCTACAATTCCAAAAAGTAGTCATGGGCCCAAAACGGACACCGTGTGCAAAAGTTACGCTCAATACTTCGTATGCCGACTATCCAAGCGTTCCAAATATAAAAGTGGTCAATCTTTTAAAAAATTTCTAAAATCTCTCAGACGTCAGGACTACTTTGTGAGTTCAATCCAAACGATCGCCACAATTCCAAAAAGTACTTATGGGCCGAAAATAGACACCGCGTGCAAAACATATGCTCAATACTTCGTATGCCGACTATCCAAGCGTTCCAGATATAAAAGGGCTCATTCTATTAAAAAATGGTCGAAATCCCTTAGACGTTAGGACGACGTTGTGAGTTCAATCCAAAACGGTCGCTACATTTCCAAAAAGTACTTATGGGCCCAAAACGGACACCGTGTGCAAAAGTTAGGCTCAGTTCTTCGTACGTCGACTATCCAAGCCTTCCGAATATAAAATAGCTCATTCTTTCGAAAAATGGCCGAAATTCCTTATACGTCACTACGAAGTTGTGAGTTCAATCCAAACGGTCGCTACAGTTCCAAAAAGTACTTATGGGCCCAAAACGGACACCGTGTGCAAAAGTTACGCTCAACACTTCGTATGCCGACTATCCAAGCGTTCGAAATATAAAACTGGTCATTCTTCTAAAAAATGGCCGAAATCTCTCAGACGTCAGGATGATGTTGTGAGTTCAATCCAAAACGGTCGCTACATTTCCAAAAAGTAATTATGGGCCCAAAACGGACACCGTGTGCAAAAGTTACGCTCAATTCTTCGTATGCCGACGATCCAAGCGTTCCAGGTAGCTACATTTCCAAAAAGTACTTATGGGCCCATTACGGACACCGTGTGCAAAAGTTACGCTCAATACTTCGTATGCCGACTATCCAAGCGTTCCAAATATAAAAGTGGTCATTCTTTTAAAAAATGGCCGAAATCCCTCAGACGTCAGAATGATGTTATGAGTTCAATCAAAAACGGTCGCTACATTTCCAAAAATTACTTATGGGCCGAAAACGGACACCGTGTGCAAAAGTTAGGCTCAATTCTTCGTACGCCGACTATCCAAGCCTTCCAACTATAAAATTGCTCATTCTTTCGAAAAATGGCCGAAATTCCTTATACCTCATGACAAAGCGATGAGTTCAATCCAAAACGGTCGCTACAATTCCAAAAAGTACTTATGGGCCCAAAACGGACACCGTGTGCAAAAGTTACGCTTAATTCTCCGTACGCCGACTATCCAAGACTTCCAAATATAAAATTGCTCATTCTTTCAAAAAATGGGCGAAATCCCTGGAACATCACGACGAAGTTGTGAGCTCAATTCAAAACGAACGCTACTTTTCCAAAAAGTACTTATGGGCCCAAAACGGACACCGTGTGCAAAAGTTACGCTCAATTCTTCGTACGCCGACTATCCGAGCGTTCCAAATATAAAAGTGCTCATTCTTTCGAAAAATGGCCATAATCCCTCATACATCACGACGAAGAGGTGAGTTCATTCCAAAACGGTCGCAACATTTCCAAAAAATACTTATGGGCCCGAAACAAACACCATGTGCAAAAGTTACGCACAATTCTTCATACGCCGACTATCCATGCGTTCCAAATATAAAAGTGCTCATTCTTTCAAAAAATGGCCGAAATCCCTCGTACATCACGACGAAGCGCTGAGTTCAATCTAAAACGGTAGCTACATTTCCAAAAAGTACTTATGGGCCCGAGACGGATACCATGTGCAAAAGTTACGCTCAATTCTTCGTACGCCGACTATCCGAGCATTCCAAATATAAAAGTGCTCGTCCTTTCGAAGAATGGCCAAAATCCCTTAATCGCCACGACGAAGTTGTGAGTTCAATCCAAAACGGTCGCTACATTTCCAAAAAGTACTTATGGTCCCAAAACGGACACCGTGTGCAAAAGTTACGCTCAATTCTTTGTACGCCGAATATACAAGCCTTCCAAATATAAAATTGCTCATTCTTTCGAAAAATGGCCGAAATCCCTCATATATCACGACCAAGCGGTGAGTTCAATCCAAAACGGTCGCTACATTTCCAAAGAGTACTTATGGGCCCGAAACGGACACCGTGTGCAAAAGTTACGCTCAATTCTTCGTACGCCGACTATCCAAGCCTTCCAAATATAAAATTGCTCATTCTTTCGAAAAATGGCCGAAATCCCTCATACGTCACGGCGAAGTTGTGAGTTCAATCCAAAATGGTGGCTACATTTCGAAAAAGTACTTATGGGCCCAAAACGGACACCGTGTGCAAAAGTTAGGCTCAATTCTTTCTACGCCGACTATCCAAGCCTTCCAAATATAAAATTGCTCATTCTTTCAAAAAATGGCAGAAATTCTTCATACCTCACGATGAAGCGGTGAGTTCAATCCAAAACGGTCGCTACATTTCCAAAGAGTACTTATGGGCCCGAAACGGACACCGTGTGCAAAAGTTACGCTCAATACTTCGTATGCCGACTATCCAAGCGTTCCAAATATAAAAGTGGTCATTCTTTTAAAAAATGGCCGAAATCTCTCAGACGTCAGGACGACGTTGTGAGTTCAATCCAAAACGGTCGCTACATTTCCAAAAAGTACTTATGGGCAGAAAAGGACACCGTGTGCAAAAGTTACTCTCAATACTTCGTATGCCGACTATCCAAGCATTCCAAATATAAAAGTGGTCATTCTATTAAAAAATGGCCGAAAATCCCTCAAACGTCAGGACGACGTTGTGAGTTCAATCCAAAACGGTCGCTACATTTCCAAAAATTACTTACGGGCACAAAACGGACACCGTGTGCAAATGTTAGGCTCAATTCTTCGTACGCCGACTATTCAAGCCTTCCAATTGTAAAATTGCTTATTCTATTGAAAAATGGCCGAAATTCCTCATACCTCACGATGAAGCGATGAGTTCAATCAAAAACGGTCGCTACAATTCCAAAAAGTACTTATGGGCCCAAAACGGACACCGTGTCCAAAAGTTATGCTCAATACTTTGTATGCCGACTATCCAAGAGTTCCAAATATAAAAGGGCTCATTCTATTAAAAAATGGTCGAAATCCCTCAGACGTCAGGACGACGTTGTGAGTTCAATCCATAATGGTCGCTACATTTCCAAAAAGTAATTATGGGCCCAAAACGGACACCGTGTGCAAAAGTTACGCTCAATACTTCGTATGCCGACAATCCAAGCGTTCCAAATATAAAAGTGGTCATTCTATTAAAAAATGGTCGAAATCCCTCAGATGTCAGGACGATGTTGTGAGTTCAATCAAAAACGGTCGCTACAATTCCAAAAAGTACTTATGGGCCCAAAACGGACACCGTGTGCAAAAGTTAGGCTCAATTCTTCGTACCCCGACTATCCAAGCCTTCCAAATATAAAATTGCTCATTCTTTCGAAAAATGGCCGAAATTCCTTATACCTCACGATAAAGCGGTGAGTTCAATCCAAAACGGTCACTACAATTCCAAAAAGTACTTATGGGCCCAAAATGGACACCGTGCGCAAAAGCTACGCTCAATACTTCGTATGTCGACTATCCATGAGTTCCAAATATAAAAGGGCTCATTCTATTAAAAAATGGCCGAAATCCCTCAGATGTCAGGACGACGTTGTGAGTTCAATCCATAACGGTCGCTACATTTCCAAAAAGTACCTATGGGCCCAAAACGGACACCGTGTGCAAAAGTTAGGCTCAATTCTTCGTACGCCGACTATCCAAGCCTTCCAAATAAAAAATTGCTCATTCTTTCGAAAAATGGCCGAACTTCCTTTTACCTCATGACGAAGTGGTGAGTTCAATCCAAAACGATCGCTACAATTCCAAAAAGTACTTATGGGCCCAAAACGGACACTGTGTGCAAAAGTTACGCTCAATACTTCGTTTGCCGACTATCCAAGCGTTCCAAATATAAAAGTAGTTATTCTTTTAAAAAATGGCCGAAATCTCTCAGACGTCAGGACGACGTTGTGAGTTCAATCCAAAACGGTCTCTACATCTCCAAAAAGTAATTATGGGTCCAAAACGGACACCGTGTGCAAAAGTTACGCTCAATACTTCGTATGCCGACTATCCAAGCGTTCCAAATATAAAAGTGGTCATTCTATTAAAAAATGGCCGAAATCCCTCAGACGTCAGGACGACGTTGTGAGTTCAATCCAAAACGGTCGCTACGTTTCCAAAAAGTACTTATGGTCCCAAAACGGACACCGTGTGCAAATGTTAGTCTCAATTCTTCGTACGCCGACTATCCAAGCCTTCCTAATACAAAATTGCTCATTCTTTCTAAAAATGGCGAAAATTCCTCATACCTCACGATGAAATGGTGAGTTCAATCCAAAACGGTCGCTACAATTCCAAAAAGTACTCATGGGCCCAAAACGGACACCGTGTGCAAAAGTTACGCTAAATACTTCGTATGCCGACCATCCAAGCATTCCAAATATAAAAGTGGTCATTCTTTTAAAAAATATCCAAAATCTCTCAGACGTCAGGACGACGTTGTGAGTTCAATCTAAAACGGTCGCTACATTTCCAAAAAGTACTTATGGGCCCAAAAGGGACACCGTGTGCAAAAGTTAGGCTCAGTTCTTCGTACGCCGACTATCCAAGCCTTCAAAATATAAAATTACTCATTCTTACGAAAAATGGCCGAAATTTCTTATACCTCACGACAAAGTGGTGAGTTCAATCCAAAACGGTCGCTACAATTCCAAAAAGTACTTATGGGCCCAAAACGGACACCGTGTGCAAAAGTTACGCTCAATACTTTGTATGCCGACTATCCAAGCGTTCCAAATATAAAAGTGGTCATTTTAATAAAAAATGGCCGAAATCCCTCAGACGTCAGGACGATGTTGTGAGTTCAATCAAAAACGGTCGCTACATTTCCAAAAAGTACTTATGGGCCCAAAACGAACACCGTGTGCAAAAGTTAGGCTCAATTCTTCGTACGCCGACTATCCAAGCCTTCCAAATATAAAATTGCTCGTTCTTTTGAAAAATGGCCGAAATTCCTCATACCTCATGACGAAGCGGTGAGTTCAATCCAAACCGGTGGCTACATTTCCAAAAAGTACTTATGGGCACAAAACGGACACCGTGTGCAAAAGTTACGCTCAATACTTCGTATGCAGACTATCCAAGCGTTCCAAATATAAAAGTGGTCATTCTATTAAAAAATGGCCGAAATCCCTCAGACGTCAGGACGACGTTGTGAGTTCAATCCAAAACGGTCGCTACGTTTACAAAAAGTACTTATGGTCCCAAAACGGACACCGTGTGCAAATGTTAGTCTCAATTCCTCGTACGCAGACTATCCAAGCCTTCCTAATACAAAATTTCTCATTCTTTCGAAAAATGGCGGAAATTCCTCATACCTCACGATGAAGTGGTGAGTTCAATCCAAAACGGTCGCTACAATTCCAAAAAGTACTTATGGGCCCAAAACGGACACCGTGTGCAAAAGTTACGCTAAATACTTCGTATGCCGACTATCCAAGCATTCCAAATATAAAAGTGGTCATTCTTTTAAAAAATATCCAAAATCTCTCAGATGTCAGGACGACGTTGTGAGTTCAATCCAAAACGGTCGCTACATTACCAAAAAGTACTTATGGGCCCAAAACGGACACCGTGTGCAAAAGTTAGGCTCAGTTCTTCGTACGCCGACTATCCAAGCCTTCAAAATATAAAATTACTCATTCTTTCGAAAAATGGCTGAAATTCCTTATACCTCACGACAAAGCGGTGAGTTCAATCCAAAACGGTCGCTACAATTCCAAAAGGTACTTATGGGCCCAAAACGGACACCGTGTGCAAAAGTTGCGCTCAATACTTCATATGCCGACTATCCAAGCGTTCCAAATATAAAAGTGGTCATTCTATTAAAAAATGGCCGAAATCCCTCAAACGTCACGACGAAGTTGTGAGTTCAATCCAAAACGATCGCTACATTTCCAAAAAGTACTTATGGGCCCAAAACGGACACCGTGTGCAAAAGTTAGGCTCAATTCTTCGTACGCCGACTATCCGAGCATTCCAAATATAAAAGTGCTCATTCTGTCGAAAAATGGCCGAAATCCCTCATACCTCACGACGAAGCGGTGAGTTCAATCCAAAACGGTCGCTATGTTTCCAAAAAGTACTTATGGGCCCAAAACGGACACTGTGTGCAAAAGTTACGCTCAATACTTTGTATGCCGACTATCCAAGCGTTCCAAATATAAAAGTGGTCATTCTAATAAAAAATGGCCGAAATCCCTCAGACGTCAGGACGATGTTGTTAGCTTAATCCAAAACGATCGCTACATTTCCAAAAAGTACTTATGGGCACAACACGGACACAGTGTGCAAACGTTAGGCTCAATTCTTCGTACACCGACTATCCAAGCCTTCCAAATATAAAATTGCTTATTCTATCGAAAAATGGCCGAAATTCCTCATGCCTCACGATGAAGCGGTGAGTTCAATCCAAAACGGTCGCTACAATTCCAAAAAGTACTTATTGGCCCAAAACGGACACCGTGTGCAAAAGTTACGCTCAATACTTCGTATGTCGACTATCCAAGCGTTCCAAATATAAAAGTGGTCATTCTATTAAAAATGGCCGAAATCCCTCAGACGTCAAGACGATGTTGTGAGCTCAATCCAAAACGGTCGCTACATTTCCAAAAAGTACCTATGGGCACAAAACGGACACCGTGTGCAAACGTTAGGGTCAATTCTTCGTACGTCGACTATCCAAGCCTTCCAAATATAAAATTGCTTATTCTATCGAAAAATGGCCGAAATTCCTCATACCTCACGACGAAGCGGTGAGTTCAATCCAAAACGGTCGCTACAATTCCAAAAAGTACTTATGGGCCCAAAACGGACACCGTGTGCAAAAGTTACGCTCAATACTTCGTATGCCGACTATCCAAGCGTTCCAAATATAAAAGTGGTCATTCTATTAAAAAATGGCCGAAATCCCTCAGACGTCAAGACGATGTTGTGAGTTCAATCCAAAACGTTCGCTACATTTCCAAAAAGTACCTATGGGCACAAAACGGACACCGTGTGCAAACGTTAGGGTCAATTCTTCGTACGCCGACTATCCAAGCCTTCCAAATATAAAATTGCTTATTCTATCGAAAAATGGTAGAATCTCCTCATACCTCACGACGAAGCGGTGAGTTCAATCCAAAACGGTCGCTACAATTCCGAAAAGTACTTATGGGCCCAAAACGGACACCGTGTCCAAAAGTTATGTTCAATACTTTGTATGCCGACTATCCAAGAGTTCCAAATATAAAAGGGCTCATTCTATTAAAAAATGGTCGAAATCCCTCAGACGTCAGGACGACGTTGTGAGTTCAATCCATAATGGTCGCTACATTTCCAAAAAGTAATTATGGGCCCAAAACGGACACCGCGTGCAAAAGTTACGCTCAATACTTCGTATGCCGACAATCCAAGCGTTCCAAATATAAAAGTGGTCATTCTATTAAAAAATGGCCGAAATACCTCAGACGTCAGGACGATGTTGTGAGTTCAATCAAAAACGGTAGCTACATTTCCAAAAAGTAATTATGGGCCCAAAGCGGACACCGTGTGCAAAAGTTAGGCTCAATTCTTCGTAAGCCGACTATCCAAGCCTTCCAATTATAAAATTGCTCATTCTTTCAAAAAATGGCCGAAATTCCTTATACCTTACGACAAAGCGGTGAGTTCAATCCAAAACGGTCGCTACAATTCCAAAAAGTACTTATGGGCCCAAAACGGACACCGTGTGCAAAAGTTACGCTCAATACTTCGTATGCCGACTATCCAAGCGTTCCAAATATAAAAGTGGTCATTCTATTAAAAAATGGCCGAAATCCCTCAGACGTCAGGACGATGTTGTGAGTTCAATCCAAAACGGTCGCTACATTTCCAAAAAGTAATTATGGGCACAAAACGGGCACCGTGTGTAAACGTTAGGCTCAATTCTTCGTACGCCGACTATCCAAGCCTTCCAAATATAAAATTGCTTATTCTATCGAAAAATGGGCGAAATTCCTCATACCTCACGATGAAGCCGTTAGTTCAATCCACAACGGTCGCTACAATTCCAAAAAGTGCTTATGGGCCCAAAACGGACACCGTGTGCAAAAGTCACGCTCAATTCTTCGTACGTCGACTATACAAGCCTTCCAAATATAAAATTGCTCGTTCTTTCGAAAAATGGCCGAAATTCCTTATACCTCACAACGAAGCGGTGATTTCAATCCAAAACGGTCGCTACAATTCCAAAAAGTACTTATGGGCCCAAAACGGACACCGTGTGCAAAAGTTACGCTCAATACTTTGTATGCCGACTATCCAAGCGTTCCAAATATAAAAGTGGTCATTCTAATAAAAAATGGCCGAAATCCCTCAGACGTCAGGACGATGTTGTGAGTTCAATCAAAAACGGTCGCTACATTTCCAAAAAGTACTTATGGGCCCAAAACGGACACCGTGTGCAAAAGTTAGGCTCAATTCTTCGTACGCCGACTATCCAAGCCTTCCAAATATAAAATTGCTCATTCTTTCGAAAAATGGCCGAAATTCCTTATACCTCACGATAAAGCAGTGAGTTCAATCCAAAACGGTCGCTACAATTCCAAAAAGTACTTATGGGCCCAAAACGGACACCGTGTGCAAAAGTTACGCTCAATACTTCGTATGTCGACTATCCAAGAGTTCCAAATATAAAAGGGCTCATTCTATTAAAAAATGGCCGAAATCCCTCAGACGTCAGGACGACGTTGTGAGTTCAATCCATAACGGTCGCAACATTTCCAAAAAGTACCTATGGGCCCAAAACGGACATCGTGTGCAAAAGTTAGGCTCAATTCTTCGTACGCCGACTATCCAAGCCTTCCAAATATAAAATTGCTCATTCTTTCGAAAAATGGCCGATATTCCTTATACCTCACGACGAAGCGGTGAGTTCAATCAAAAACGGTCGCTACATTTCCAAATAGTACTTATGGGCCCAAAACGGACACCGTGTGCAAAAGTTAGGCTCAATTCTTCGTACGCCGACTATCCAAGCCTTCCAAATATAAAATTGCTCGTTCTTTTGAAAAATGGCCGAAATTCCTCATACCTCATGACGAAGCCGTGAGTTCAATCCAAACCGGTGGCTACAATTCCAAAAAGTACTTATGGGCACAAAACGGACACCGTGTGCAAAAGTTACGCTCAATACTTCGTATGTCGACTATCCAAGCGTTCCAAATATAAAAGTGGTCATTCTATTAAAAAATGGCCGAAATCCCTCAGACGTCAGGACGACGTTGTGAGTTCAATCCAAAACGGTCGCTACGTTTACAAAAAGTACTTATGGTCCCAAAACGGACACCGTGTGCAAATGTTAGTCTCAATTCTTCGTACGCAGATTATCCAAGCCTTCCTAATACAAAATTGCTCATTCTTTCGAAAAATGGCAGAAATTCCTCATACCTCACGATGAAGTGGTGAGTTCAATCCAAAATGGACACCGTGTGCAAAAGTTACGCTAAATACTTCGTATGCCGACTATCCAAGCATTCCAAATATAAAAGTGGTCATTCTTTTAAAAAATATCCAAAATCTCTCAGACGTCAGGACGACGTTGTGAGTTCAATCCAAAACGGTCGCTACATTTCCAAAAAGTACTTATGGGCCCAAAAGGGACACCGTGTGCAAAAGTTAGGCTCAGTTCTTCGTACGCCGACTATCCAAGCCTTCCAAATATAAAATTACTCATTCTTTCGAAAATCGCCGAAATTCCTTATACCTCACGACAAAGTGGTGAGTTCAATCCAAAACGGTCGCTACAATTCCAAAAAGTACTTATGGGCCCAAAACGAACACCGTGTGCAAAAGTTACGCTCAATACTTTGTATGCCGACTATCCAAGCGTTCCAAATATAAAAGTGGTCATTCTAATAAAAAATGGCCGAAATCCCTCAGACGTCAGGACGATGTTGTGAGTTCAATCAAAAACGGTCGCTACATTTCCAAAAAGTACTTATGGGCCCAAAACGGACACCGTGTGCAAAAGTTAGGCTCAATTCTTCGTACGCTGACTATCCAAGCCTTCCAAATATAAAATTGCTCGTTCTTTTGAAAAATGGCCGAAATTCCTCATACCTCATGACGAAGCCGTGGGTTCAATCCAAACCGGTGGCTACAATTCCAAAAAGTACTTATGGGCACAAAATGGACACCGTGTGCAAAAGTTACGCTCAATACTTCGTATGCCGACTATCCAAGCGTTCCAAATCTAAAAGTGGTCATTCTATTAAAAAATGGCCGAAAACCCTCAGACGTCAGGACGACGTTGTGAGTTCAATCCAAAACGGTCGCTACGTTTACAAAATGTACTTATGGTCCCAAAACGGACACCGTGTGCAAATGTTAGTCTCAATTCTTCGTACGCAGACTATCCAAGCCTTCCTAATACAAAATTGCTCATTCTTTCGAAAAATGGAAGAAATTCCTCATACCTCACGATGAAGTGGTGAGTTCAATCCAAAACGGACACCGTGTGCAAAAGTTACGCTAAATACTTCGTATGCCGACTATCCAAGCATTCCAAATATAAAAGTGGTCATTCCTTTAAAAAATATCCAAAATCTTTCAGACGTCAGGACGACGTTGTGAGTTCAATCCAAAACGGTCGCTACATTTCCAAAAAGTACTTATGGGCCCAAAAGGGACACCGTGTGCAAAAGTTAGGCTCAGTTCTTCGTACGCCGACTATCCAAGCCTTCAAAATATAAAATTACTCATTCTTTCGAAAAATGGCCGAAATTCCTTATACCTCACGACAAAGCGGTGAGTTCAATCAAAAACGGTCGCTACAATTCCAAAAGGTACTTATGGGCCCAAAACGGACACCGTGTGCAAAAGTTGCGCTCAATACTTCGTATGCCGACTATCCAAGCGTTCCAAATATAAAAGTGGTCATTCTATTAAAAAATGGCCGAAATCCCTCAAACGTCACGACGAAGTTGTGAGTTCAATCCAAAACAGTCGCTACATTTCCAAAAAGTACTTATAGGCCCAAAACGGACACCGTGTGCAAAAGTTAGGCTCAATTCTTCGTACGCCGACTATCCGAGCATTCCAAATATAAAAGTGCTCATTCTGTCGAAAAATGGCCGAAATCCCTCATACCTCACGACGAAGCGGTGAGTTCAATCCAAAACGGTCGCTATATTTCCAAAAAGTACTTATGGGCCCAAAACGGACACTGTGTGCAAAAGTTACGCTCAATACTTCGTATGCCGACTATCCAAGCGTTCCAAATATAAAAGTGGTCATTCTAATAAAAAATGGCAACGGACACCGCGTGCAAAAGTTACGTTCAATTCTTCGTCCGATGACTCTCCAAGCATTCTAAATATGCAAGTGCTCAGTCTTTCAAAAAATGGCCAAAATCCCTCATAGGTCACGACGAAGTAGTGAGTTCAATCCAAAACGGTCGCTACATTTCCAAAAAGTACTTATAGACCCAAAACGGACACCGTGTGCAAAAGTTACGCTCAATTCTTCGTACGCCGACAATCCAAGCGTTCCAAATATGCAAGTGCTCATTCTTTCAAAAAATGGCCGAAATCCCTCGTACGTCACGACAAAGTGGTGAGTTCAATCCAAGACAGTTGCTACATTTCAAAAAAATACTTATGGGCCCAAAACGGACAGCGCGTGCAAAAGTTACGTTCAATTCTTCGTCCGACGACTCTCCAAGCATTCTAAATATGCAAGTGCTCATTCTTTAGAAAAATTGCCAAAATCCCTCGTACGTCACGACGAAGTGGTGAGTTCAATCCAAAACGGTCGCCACATTTCCAAAAAGTTCTTATGGACCCAAAACGGACACTGTGTGTAAAAGTTACGCTCAATTCTTCGTACGCCGACAATCCAAGCGTTCCAAATATGCAAGTGCTCATTATTTCGAAAAATGGCCAAAATCCCTCATAAGTCACGACGAGGTGGTGAGTTCAATCCAAAACGGTTACTACATTTCCAAAAAGTTCTTATGGACCCAAAACAGACACTGTGTGTAAAAGTTACGCTCAATTCTTCGTACGCCGACAATCCAAGCGTTCCAAATATGCAAGTGCTCATTATTTCGAAAAATGGCCAAAATTCCTCATAACTCACGACGAGGTGGTGAGTTCAATCCAAAACGGTTGCTACATTTCCAAAAAGTTCTTATGGACCCAAAACGAACACCGTGTGCAAAAGTTACGCTCAATTCTTCGTACGCTGACAATCCAAGCATTCCAAATATGCAAGTGCTCATTCTTTCGAA
>NW_019262771.1:20138-22148 GCF_002742605.1 Olea europaea var. sylvestris | reverse complement strand
TTTTTTTTTTGATTTTTGATTTTCTGTTTTTTATTTCTATCCCAAAACATTGCATCAATAATGGAACTTATGAATTGTAATTGAGAGCATGTTCCATTCCACCATAATAATCCTACCAAAATTTTAGACACCACCACACTTACTCATTTCTTTCGCACTCCCGTATGTATCAAAATGATGAACAATACTCCACTAGCTCTACGGCATAGGTAAAGACATTGTTTTTTCAGGTTTAAAGCTTTTAATATGCGTTTACAAAAGAAAAGGCTATAAGGCTCAAATGGGTTTAACAAAGGGAAAATTAAATATCGGGTAGGCTATTTGGCTAATGTGCCTAACCTATGCAACAAAGATAGCATTAATCATGTTCATACATGCATGTATCAATAAGGCCTCGACGAGAATCAAGACAAGTTCTAGAGAAGCAAATTCATGGAAGAAAATCACTCATGAAAGAAAAGAGTGAGACTGATATAGATGTGTCAGTTTAAAGGCTCAAAATCTCATTGCTTTTTGTCTATAAAATTTAGTTACTACCATCTTCAAAGAAAATAACTAAACTAATTAACTCAAGTTGGATGATATATTATGAACCCGCCAAATTCTAATTGAAATAGCAAATAACACATGCAACCAAAAATAATTTAAAATCACAACTTTTTTCTCAATTTTTCTCAAAAAATTTTCTTATCTTCTCAGAAGTACCGGAAGCATGACCTATATTAGAAATTTAAAAACAACCTAAATTCCTCCTCCATACTTAAAATTTACATTGTCCTCAATGTAAAGTGAAATGCAAAGAGGGGAACAAAATTTTCCTAATATATGAATGCAAAAACAAAAAATGAAAACAAAAAGATAAAAGAACGAACTCTCCTGGGTTACCTCTCAAGCAATGCCTTTATTTATTGTCTTTGGCTAGACTTATTGCTTCCCTGCTCAATCGGCATCAATTGGGTTTCCAAGGCCCTATGTTCTCACCTTCTCCAATTGGAAATTTGCATAGAAATGTGTCTTGTTAGAAACTGACAAAATACTATGCAAACTTTTACCTGACTTTGGAGAAGCTTTCAATGCTACAACAATTTCTTGTAAGACGGTATTCGGGGGTAACTCCTGATTCACCTCCTCAATATGCTTATCAATGGAAACTTTCAGTACATTGTTTTCATGAGGTTCTAAAACTTCATGTTCTAAATGATCAATTACTTTAATAGAGTAAACAGGATTATCATCATTAGGACATTTTATGGAATCATAAATATTGAATTTAGCAATTTTATCATCAAATTCCATAGTAAGTGTGCCATCATGAACAACTATCTTAGTTTTGGATGTCCTTAAGAATGATCTTCCTAGCAAAATGAGAGTAGTTTGATCATTATTACCCATATCAAGCACATAAAAATTAGCGGGAAAAATCAAATCACTAACTTTCACAAGAATATCCTCAGCTAAAACTTTAGGATAGGCATTAGATTTATCGGCTAGTTGGATCACAACACCAATTTCATTCAAAGGTCCAAGGAAGCGTATATAAAATATGGCATGACATTAATAGAAGCTCTTGAATCTATCATGGCCTTTTCAAAGTTAGTGTCGCCTATCGTACAAGAGATAGTAAACATACCTGGGTCTGTGCACTTCGTGGGGAGTTTTCTTTGATTAATTGTAGAGACATTCTTCCCAACGTTTACCTTTTCGCATCCTTTGAGGTTCTGTTTCCTCTTACTCTCCCACAGATGTTTCAAAAATTTAGCACAACGAGGTATTTGTTTAATATCATCTATATGTGGAATATTTACCTCGCATCTACCAAAAGTATCATAAAGCCCTTGATCTCGTTCATCTTTCCTATATCCCACCAAAGCTTGAGGAATAGTGGGTACCAATTTATAATCAGAAAGAGATGGAAACTTACGCTTAGGTATGTCATTGTCATTGGGAACATCCGTGTTTGCAGTCACATCTTTCTCCTTTTGTTGCTCCGATGATGTAGGGACTATATTT
>NW_019262771.1:10509-12013 GCF_002742605.1 Olea europaea var. sylvestris | reverse complement strand
AAAAAAAAAATAGATAAATCGATTATATCGTACCAAACAATCCCAATTTCATTCCATTACATTTTTCTCACTCACGATTTTCCTCCACTAACTAATACATCTCCAATTATTTTTTAATTTCATTATCCCTCAACCTAGCTTTTCAGTTTTCCCACTAGACTTGTCATTTGAATCATCCACTAAATGCCATAACTTTTTCAAATCATTTAATGCCCATTATGTTAATTATTATATGTATGTGTGTGTGTATATATATATAACTCCCACTTCATATGAAAATGTATCCTAGACTACTCACCAATAATGCACATAATTAATATTCCACTAACATTGTTTTTTAATCCCATGTTGGCTATTGCCATTGCCATCATTATTTTGCAATTGAAAATAAAAAATCTCCTATAACTTCTAAGGCCATATTTTTCTCTCCCAGACTATTATTCTTTTACGTAAATTTATTTTGCTCTTTTTCCATAGATTAAAAGAACCTCGAAATCTGAAAAATTATCTGCAAGAGAGGCTTAGTACACTGCATTTTATTTTGAACACAAAAAGGGTATTCAAACTCCAAATGTTTAAGGTAGGGGTATTTTTGGTACTTTTGTAAGTGATGTAAGAATTATTTGTTTTTGTTTTACAATAAACGTGTAATTGTGTTAATCATGATGGAAGCACCATTTGGTGGTTCAAATAAGAGAAAGAGATTGAAGATGACACTAATGACCAAAGTTTGCATTTGTATTATTGTGGTACTTATGAAGGAAACACCATTTGGGTAGATCTTATAAGAGAAGGAGATTGACGGTAACACAAATGACCAAAGATTGCATTTATGAAAATAGATATTTTTACCATTTAATTAAGTGTTTTCCTACTGAGTATTACTTGTGGTACTCATTTTTACTAAAATTTTACCGGTTGATTCGAGGCAAGGCAGTGGTTTGGCATAGTGGTGAGTGCTCATTGATTTGAAAGGCTTTCAACTTTCTAGTAAAATTTCTAGTTTGTATAAATCTATTATTGATACTTAAATGATGCTTTTAAAAATGTTTAAACATTTGATCTGTCTAGTTTTATATATATTTCATGTCAGCCATAATTTGGAGATGTTCGAATGACTATGCATGAAGTTTATTTGTTCCTGGATTGAATTTTAGATTTTTTTCTATTTAAAAATTATGTAACTTGGTCTACGATGCATGTTTTAGAGTGAAATAAATGGGGTTTGAAAGGTTTATGAGACTTATAGCCTTTGGAATTTTCTTAAAATATTATCTAGAGAAAAAGTTATGTCCGTTTTTGTAGACTGCGTCGGGTCATATTCGAAATTTCTATCCAACATAGTCGAACAATATTTTTGTGCTTCAAAAATTCTTGTCGAGACCCCTTTTTTTATATGTTGTACGTATTTGAAGGTAATATTCTCTGTTAAAATTTCAGAATTTTTGGTCGATGTCTGCTAGGCCAAACATATTGTTCAATCCGCTACTGTGCAACTAGTACT
>NW_019262771.1:0-1028 GCF_002742605.1 Olea europaea var. sylvestris | reverse complement strand
CTCTCTTTTACTCCAGCTCTATTATTATTCTACAAAGTAATGCCATGGATATGATTAAATTGAAAAATAAGCAAAATTAAGCAATTACTCTATGGGTAGTACTCAATATTAAATTCTAGAAATCACTTGTAAATAAGTAAATAGCTAACTAAGCTACCCCCTTACAGGTTTATGGTGTTTAAGTTGCTTAAAGAGTTAACAGGACATTAAAAAATATTTAATCATGTTGCTAATTTCTATCTTAAATTTATTAAGATTTGAAAGAGCTTTGATTTTAAATTGTTTGTAGAAAAATAAAAATACCATAGTGTTATGATATTTGCTTACTAGCACGACATTGATTGTATGTTTAAATCTGGTGAGCAAGAATGTGATAAATAATTATGTATAAGACAGGTACTAGATGAAGCGGATATGTTGCTCAATCAGGAATTTGAGAAAGCAATTGATGAAATTTTGGATGCTATTCCTCATGAGCGGAGAACGTATTTATTTTCTGCAACCATGACTAAAAAGGTATTCAAATAAGGGTTATCAAATATGGAATTATGTACGTTTATGTTCTATCTAGTCTTAGTCAACTCTTACATTTGTGACTCTGGATGTAACAATGTAGTCAAAATTGAGCTTTCTTCCATTGTGATTTCTTGTTCCTACCTTCTAGTTCAATCTTATTTGCTGTCATGCAGATAGGGATCCCCCATTCCCACTGGTCACTTTATTTTATTAGACAATCTAACAAAGGGACAAGGAAGAGAAAGGGACAAGATGCTACGTAACACGGACACTTCATTTAGGATAGCGTGTCCGTGTACGACATGTGTCAATAACAACACTCATTGGATACTCTACCATAAATATTTTTCTTTTTTTATTAAAAACGTTATATATTTTTAACTCAGTAAATAATAAATAGGTACTCATTTTTAAAAAATTTCAACAAGAAAAATTAAAAACAAGTATAAAACTAAATTTATACTATATAAATGAAGAATTTTAAAGAATTTAATCAATGTGTCAACGACGTG